>NC_041229.1:55777845-55783904 GCF_002837175.3 Physeter macrocephalus | reverse complement strand
GCCCTGGTCTGGGAAGATCCCACATGCCGCGGAGCAACTAGGCCCGTGAGCCACAACTACTGAGCCTGCGCGTCTGGAGCCTGTGCTCCGCAACAAGAGAGGCCGCGATAGTGAGAGGCCCGCGCACTGCGATGAAGCATGGCCCCCGCTTGCCACAACAAGAGAAAGCTCTCGTACAGAAACGAAGACCCAACACAGCCAAAAATAAATAAATTAACTAATAAACTCCTACCCCCAACATCTTCTTAAAAAAAAACCCAGGGTTTCCCTGGTGGCGCAGTGGTTGCGCGTCCGCCTGCCGATGCAGGGGAACCGGGTTCGCGCCCCGGTCTGGGAGGATCCCGCATGCCGCGGAGCGGCTGGGCCCGTGAGCCATGGCCTCTGAGCCTGCGCGTCTGGAGCCTGTGCCCCGCAACGGGAGAGGCCACAACAGAGGGAGGCCCGCATACCACAAAAAAAACAAAAAACAAAACAAAAAAAAAAACAAAAAAACCCCCAAAAAACTATGAACTTCAGTTTGCTGTCTACAGAGTGAAATATTTATCTCCCTGAAAGGATCAGTACATTTCACAAACATGAAAGTTCCTAGTATAATATGTGGTAACTAATAGGCATTCAATAAATAGTAGCTTGGTTAGTGCTGTTGCTATTTTACAGTTATTACTATTGTGTTATTGCTATTTGTTATTAATATTTTTATTATTGTTGTTCTTATTATTTTGAGGATCAACTAAGGTAAAGGAAATGTATTTACTTTGCAGAAGCTAAAGAGATTTACAAACATGAGTTATCGTTAAATGAAGGAAAGGGTCAGAGTAGGATATCCCAACCCACTCATTAAGACAGAGAAACTGTGGCTGAGGAAAAAGAAGAATGAATCACCTGATTTCATGAAACTAGAGATTAAAGGCTTGAGGAAATAAAGTGGAAAAAGAAGCCTGCAACCCTATCCATCCTATATTTGGCCAAATCTATTAAGCTTCCTGGTAGCGTGGGAAATGAGCTCCGCAACGGGAGAGGCCACAACAGAGGGAGGCCCGCATACCACAAAAAAAACAAAAAACAAAACAAAACAAAAAACAAAAAAAACCCCAAAAAACTATGAACCTCAGTTTGCTGTCTACAGAGTGAAATATTTATCTCCCTGAAAGGATCAGTACATTTCACAAACATGAAAGTTCCTAGTATAATATGTGGTAACTAATAGGCATTCAATAAATAGTAGCTTGGTTAGTGCTGTTGCTATTTTACAGTTATTACTATTGTGTTATTGCTATTTGTTATTAATATTTTTATTATTGTTGTTCTTATTATTTTGAGGATCAACTAAGGTAAAGGAAATGTATTTACTTTGCAGAAGCTAAAGAGATTTACAAACATGAGTTATCGTTAAATGAAGGAAAGGGTCAGAGTAGGATATCCCAACCCACTCATTAAGACAGAGAAACTGTGGCTGAGGAAAAAGAAGAATGAATCACCTGATTTCATGAAACTAGAGATTAAAGGCTTGAGGAAATAAAGTGGAAAAAGAAGCCTGCAACCCTATCCATCCTATATTTGGCCAAATCTATTAAGCTTCCTGGTAGCGTGGGAAATGAGGCTGACATTGCAAAATCCCAGGTTGCAGTACAGCCATCCAAGTCTCATCACAGATCACTGACCTTGTTTATTTTTTCAAGATTTATTTTTAAGAAGCCCATCTCATTAGTTCAGCTGAGCTAATCTAAGCTCAAGGTAGTAAAAAACTCCAAACTGGAGAAACACTGACACAGTCCAGGTTTTTTTTTGTTTGTTTGTTTTGTTTTGCGGTACCCGGGCCTCTCACTGTTGTGGCCTCTCGCGTTGCGGAGCAGAGGCTCCGGACGCCCAGGCTCAGCGGCCATGGCTCACGGGCCTAGCCGCTCCGCGGCATGTTGGGATCTTCCCGGACCGGGGCACGAACCCGTGTCCCCTGCATCGGCAGGCGGACTCTCAACCACTGCGCCACCAGGGAAGCCCCGTAGTCCAGTTTTTAAATCAACTTTGTTAAAATCTTCCCAAGCTTGGAGAATCCCACCTTGGTTGTGAAAATGCAGCCAGAAAAGAATTCTAAACTACATGCTGTAGGACTTCTTAGAATAAACCAAAGGCTCCAGATCCTAGCCACAGGAACCAGACTTTCCCACAGGGAATTCTGCAACTCAGCACCACCTATCACAGGCCCTCAATTACAGCTTCTTGCAATCATTTACGCATCCCCCCAGGCACACACTGAAGCCACGCTGGAGGTCAGCATGAGGTAATGCCCACAGACATTCTACCCATTGCCAGCTCAAATCTCAACCACTAATGCAGCTCACAGAGAACTCTTCTTTCTCATCTCCCAAATCCCCTTAGACCCCCAAACTACAACTCTGGAAATTCTGACGCTGAAAGTCTGGGTGGGACCCAGGCAGCTGTATTTCAGAAAAGCACCATGAGTGAGTCAGTTGTGTAAGCTGGGTTGGGAACAACTAACAGAGATAGAATGTTGTGACATAATACTTTAGGAAGACTTAGTTCCACACTCATCCCTGCCACTTTCCAGGTGTGAGACCTTGATCAATTTACTTATCTCTAAGCCTCAGCCTCCCCAGATGAAAATCAATTGTTGTGGGTATCAGATAAAACAAGAAATGAGGTTTACTTTAAAAATAAAATAGCTCAGGGCTGGAGATGGCCAAGACGGTGGAGTAGGAAGACCCTGAACTCACTTCTTCCCACAGACACACCAAAATTACAATTTACAGAGCAACTACCTATGAGAATGGCCCGAAGACTAGCAGAAAAGATTTAGCACACCTAAACATGTAGAGAAGGAACCACAGCAGGATGGGTAGAAAGAGCAGAGAAGCAGTATAGTCAGGACCCACTCCCCTGGGCCAGTAACCTAAAAATAGGGGGAATATCACAATTGCAGAGGTTCTCCGCAAGGCGAGGGGCTGAAGCCTCACATTGGGCTCCCCATCTGGAGGGTCCTGAACCAGGAAGATGAGCCCCCAGAAAGTCTGGCTTTGAAAACCAGTGGGTCTTCTGTTCAGGAGAGCTGGAGGACAGAGACTACACTCTTATTAAAGGGGCACACTCAAAAGCTCACACACTCTGAGTTCCAGTGTAGAGGCAGTAGTTTGAAAAGACCCTGAGTCAGACACATTTGCTAATGTTGGAGAGCCTCACAGAGAGTCAGGAGGCAACTGGGACTCTCCTGGGGAAAAGCGTTGCTTCTCTGATAATTCAGAGGAGAAATGATATCTTTTTATTGAAGCATAGTTGATTTACGATGTTGTGTTAGTTTCAAGTGTACAGCATAGTGATTCAGTATTTTTGCAAATTATATTCTATTATAGGTTATTACAAGATATAGGGTATAATTCCCCTGTGCTATACAGGAAATCCTTGCTACTTATCTA
This sequence comes from Physeter macrocephalus, assembly GCF_002837175.3. NCBI lineage: Eukaryota > Metazoa > Chordata > Mammalia > Artiodactyla > Physeteridae > Physeter > Physeter macrocephalus. The sequence continues at coordinate 55,780,476 of NC_041229.1, read as the reverse complement.
TTTTATATAGAGTAGTTTATATCCAGTTTGTATCTGTTAATCCCATACCCCTAATATGTCCCTTCCTCTTTCCCTCTCCCCTTTGGTAACCATAAATTTGTCTTCTATGTCTGTGAGTCTCTTTCTGTTTTATATACAGATTCATTTGTATTATTATTTTTTAAATTCATACTAAATTTTTTTTCTTTTGTTTTCTTTCTATTTTTTTTAACATCCTTATTGGAGTATAATTGCTTAACAATGCTCTGTTAGTTTCTGCTTTATAACAAAGTGAATCAGCTATACATATACATATATCCCCATATCTCCTCCCTCTTGTGTCTCCCTCACACCCTTCCTATCCCACCCCTCTAGGTGGTCACAAAGCACAGAGCTTATTTCCCTGTGCTATGCGGCTGCTTGCCACTGTAAAAATGTAAAAATCGATTTTACATTTGGTAGTGTGTATATGTCCAAGCCACTCTCTCACTTCATCCCAGTTTACCCTTCCCCCTCCTCGTGTCCTCAAGTCCATTCTCTACATCTGCATCTTTATTCCTGTCCTGCGCTTAGGTTCTTCAGAACCACTTTTAAATAGAGCTGCAATGAACATTGTGGTACATGACTCTTTTTGAATTATGGTTTTCTCAGTGTATATATCCAGTAGTGGGATTGCTAGGTATTATGGTAGTTCTATTTTTAGTTTTTGAAGGAACCTCCATACTGTTCTCCACAGTGGCTGTATCAATTTACATTCCCATCAACAGTGCAAGAGGGTTCCCTTTTCTCCACACCCTCTCCAACATTTATTGTTTGTAGATATTTTGATGATAGCCATTCTGACCAGTGTGAGGAGATACCTCATTGTAGTTTTCATTTGCATTTCTCTAATGATTAGTGATGTTGAGCATCCTTTCATGTGTTTGTTGGTAATCTGTATATCTTCTTTGGAGAAATGTCTATTTAGGTTTTCTGCCCATTTTTGGATTGGGTTCTTGTTTTTTTAATATTGAGCTGCATGAGCTGCTTGTAAATTTTGGAGATTAATCCTTTGTCAGTTGTGTCATTTGCAAATATTTTCTCCCATTTGGAGGGTTGTTGTTTCATCTTGTTTATGGTTTCCTTTGCTGTGCAAAAGCTTTTAGGTTTCATTAGGTCCCGTTTTGTTTTGTTTTGTTTTTATTTCCATTTCTCTATGAGGTGGGTCAAAAAGTATCTTGTTGTGATTTATTTCATAGAGTATTTTGCCTATGTTTTCCTCGAAGAGTTTTATAGCATCTGGCCTTAAATTTAGGTCTTTAATCCATTTTGAGTTTATTTTTGTAAATGGTGTTAGGGAGTGTTCTACATTTGTTTACATGTAGCTGCCCAGTTTTCCCAAGCACCACTTACTGAAGAGGCTGTCTTTTCTCCATTGTATATTCTTGCCCCCTTTATCAAAGATAAGTTCACCACATGTGTGTGGGTTTATCTCTGGGCTCTCTATCCTGTTCCACTGATCTATATTTCTGTGTTTGTGCCAGTACCATACTGTCTTGATTACTGGACCATTGTAGTATAGTTGGAAGTCCGGGAGCCTGATTCTTCCAGCTCAGTTTTTCTTTCTCAATATCGCTTTGGCTATTCGGTGTCTTTTGTGTTTCCATACTAATTATGAAATTTTTTGTTCTAGTTCTGTGAAAAATGCCCTTGATCGTTTCATAAGGACTGCATTGAATCTGTAGATTGTTTGGGTAGTATAGTCATTTTCACAATGTTGATTCTTCCAATCCAAGAACATGGTATATCTCTCCATCTGTTTGTATCATCTTTAATTTCTTTCATCAGTGTCTTATAATTTTCTGCATACAGGTCTTTTGTCTCCTTAGGTAGGTTTATTCCTAGGTATTTTATTCCTTTTGTTGCAATGGTAAATGGGAGTGTTTACTGAAATTCTCTTTCAGATTTTTTGTCGTTAGTGTATAGGAATGCAGTAGAGTTCTGTGCATTAATTTTGTACCTGCCACTTTATCAAATTCATTGATTAGCTCTAGTAGTGTTCTGGTAGCATCTTTAGGATTCTCTATGTACATGTCATCTGCAAAGAGTGACAGTTTTACTTCTTCTTTTCCGATTTCAATTCCTTTTATTTCTTTTTTGTCTCTGATTGCATCCAAAACTATGTTGAATAATAATGGTGAAACTGGGTGACCTTGTCTTGTACCTGATCTTAGAGGAAATGGTAGTTTTCTTTTTTTGTCACATCTTTGTCTGGTTTTGGTATCAGGGTGATGGTGGCCTCGTAGAATATGTTTGGGAGTGTTCCTCCATCTGCTATATTTTGGAAGAGTTTGAGAAGTCTAGGTTTTAACTCTTCTCTAAATGTTGTTGGAATTCTCTGGTGAAGCCATCTGGTACCGGGCTTTTGTTTGCTGGAAGATTTTTAATCAGAGTCTCACTTTCAGTGCTTGTGATTGGTCAGTTTATATTTTCTCCTTCTTCCTAGTTCAGTCTTGGAAGGTTGTGATTTTCTAAGAATTTGTCCATTTCTGCCAGGTCATCCATTTTATTGGCATATAGTTGCTTGTAGTATTCTCTCATGATCCTTTGTATTTCTGCAGTGTCAGTTGTTACTTCTCCTTTCTCATTTCTAATTCTATTGATTTGAGTCTT
>NC_041229.1:55773748-55777739 GCF_002837175.3 Physeter macrocephalus | reverse complement strand
GGCTAATGGTTTATCAATTTTGTTTATGTTCTCAAAGAACCAGCTTTTAGTTTTATTGATCTTTCTTATTGTTTCCTTCATTTCTCTTTCATTTATTTCTGATCTGATATTTATGATTTCTTTCCTTCTGCTAACTTTGGGGTTTTCTTGTTCTTCTATCTCTAATTGCTTTAGGTGTAAGGTTAAGTTGTTTATTTGAGAAGTTCCTTGTATCTTGAGGTAGGATTGTATTGCTATAAACTTCCCTGTTAGAACTGCTTTTGCTGCATCTCATAGGTTTCAGGTCGTCATGTTTTCATTGTCATTTGTTTATAGGTATTTTTTGATTTCTTCAGTGATCTCTTGGTTTTTAAGTAGTGTGTTGTTTAGCCTCCATGTGTTTATATTTCTTACAGATTTTTTCCTGTAATTGATATCTAGTCTCATAGCATTGTGGTCAGAAAAGATACTTGATACTTCTTCAATTTTCTTAAATTTACCAAGGCTTGATTTGTGACCCAGGATATGATCTATCCTGGAGAATGTTCCATGAGCACTTGAGAAGAAAGTGTATTCTGTTCTTTTTGGATGGAATGTCCTAAAAATATCAATTAAGTCCATCTTGTTTAATGTATCATTTAAAGCTTGTGTTTCCTTATTTATTTTCATTTTGGATGATCTGTCCATTGGTGAAAGTGGGGTGTTAAAGTTCCCTGCTATGGTTGTGTTACTGTCGATTTCCCCTTTTATGGCTGTTAGCATTTGACTTATATATTATGGTGCCCCTACGTTGGGTGCATAAATATTTACAAATGCCGTGTCTTCTTCTTGGATTGATCCCTTGATCATTATGTAGTGTCCTTCTTTTTCTCTTGTAATAGTCTTTATTTTAATATCTATTTTGGCTGATATGAGAATTGCTACTCCAGCTTTCTTTTCATTTCCATTTGCATGATATGTCTTTTTCCATCCCCTCACTTTCAGTCTGTATGTGTCCCTAGGTCTGAAGTAGGTCTCTTGTAGATAGCATATATATGGGTCTTCTTTTTTATCTATTCAACCAGTCTGTGTCTTTTTGTTGGAGCATTTAATCCATTTACATTTAAGGTAGTTATCAATATGTATGTTCCTATTACCATTTACTTAATTGTTTTGGGTTTGTTCTTGTAGGTTTTTTCCTTCTCTTGTATTTCCTGCCTAGAGAAGTTCCTTTAGCATTTGTTGTAAAGCTGGTTTGGTGGTGCTAATTCTGATTAAAAATCTTCCAACAAACAAAAGCCCAGTACCAGCTAATTCTCTTAGCTTTTGCTTGTCTGTAAAGGTTTTAATTTCTCTGTCGAATCTGAAAAAGATTCTTGCTGGGTAGAGTAATCTTGTTTGTAGGTTTTTCCCTTTCGTCACTTTAAGTATGTCCTGCCACTCCCTTCTGGCTTGCAGAGTTTCTTTATCCTGTATGGGACTCTCTGTGCTTCCTGGACTTGATTGACTATTTCCTTTCCTATATTAGGGAAGTTTTCAACTATAATCTCTTCAAATATTTTCTCAGTCCCTTTCTTTTTCTCTTCTTCTTCTGAGACCCCTATAATTCGAATGTTGGTGCGTTTAATGCTGTCCCAGAGGTCTCTGCAACTGTCCTCAATTCTTTTCATTCTTAATCCTTTATTCTGCTCTGCAGTAGTTATTTCTACTATTTTATCATCCAGGTCACTTATCTTTTCTACTGCCGCAATTATTCTGCTATTGATTCCTTTTGGAGAATTTTAAATTTCATTTATTGTGTTGGTCATCATTGTTTGTTTGCTCTTTAGCGCTTCTAGGTCCTTGTTAAACGTTTCTTGTATTTTCTCCATTCTATTTCCAAGATTTTGGATCATCTTTACTATAATTACTCTGAATTTTTTTTCAGGTAGGCTGCCTATTTCCTCTTTATTTGTTTGGTCTTGTGGGGTTTTACCTTGCTCCTTCATCTGCTGTGTGTTTTTCTGTCTTCTCATTTTGCTTAACTTACTGTGTTTGGGGTCTCCATTTTGCAGGCTTCAGGTTTGTAGTTCCCGTTGTTTTTGGTGTCTACCCCCAGTGGGTAAGGTTGGTTCAGTGGGTTGTTTAGGCTTCCTGGTGGAGCAGACTGGTGCCTGTGTTCTGGTGGATGAGGCTGGATCCTGTCTTTCTGGTGGGCCGGACCACATCTGGTGGTGTGTTTTGGTGTGTCTGTGACCTTGTTATGATTTTAGGCAGTCTCTCTGCTAACGGGTGTGGTTGTGTTCCTCTCTTGATAGTTGTTTGGCACGGAGTGTCCAGCATGGTAGCTTGCTGGTCATTGAGGGGAGCTGGGTGTTAGCATTGAGATGGAGATCTCTGGGAGAGCTTTTGCCATTTGATATTACATGGAGCCGGGATGTCTCTGGTGGACCAATGTCCTGAACTCAGCTCTCCCACCTCAGAGGCACAGGCCTTACACCTGGCCAGAGCACCAAGACCCTGTCAGCCACATGGTTCAGAAGAAAATGGAGGAAAAAAGAAAAAAGAAAGAAAGCAAAAAGAAAGAAAGAAAGATAGATAGAAAGAAAGGAAGGAAGGAAGGAAAGAAAGAAGAAAGAAAGAGAGGAGGAAAGAAAGAATTTATTTATTAAATTCTTTTTATTTTATTTTTTATTTTTAATTTATTAAAATAAAAAATTTAAAAAATTATTAAAAATAAAAAAATTTTAAAGTAATAAAAGAAAGAAGAGAGCAACCAAACCAAAAAACATATCCAGCAATGATAACAAGTGCTAAAACTATACAAAACAAAAGAAAAAAAATGACAGAACACTAGGACAAATGGTAAAAGAAAAGCTATAAAGACAAAATCACACAAAGAAGCATACACATACACATTCACAAAAAGAGAAAAAGGAAAAAAATATATATATCTATATATAAAAAAAACGGATTAGATGCAGAAAGCACACCCCAAGTCTACAGTTGCTCCCAAAGTCCACTGCCTCAATTTTGGGATGATTCGTTGTCTATTCAGGTATTCCAGAGATGCAGGGTACATCAAGGTGATTGTGGAGATTTAATCCGCTGTTCCTGAGGCTGCTGGGAGAAATTTCCCTTTCTCTTCTTTGTTCACACAGTTCCTGGGGCTCAGCTTTGGATTTGGCCCCTCCTGTGCATGTAGGTTGTCTGAGGGCATCTCTTCTTCGCTCAGACAGGACAGGGTTAAAGTAGCAGCTAGTTAGGGGGCTCTGGGTCACTCAGGCCAGGGGCAGGGAGGGTTACAGAATGCGGGGTGAGCCTGCGGCAGCAGAGGCCAACATGACGTTGCAACAGCCTGAGGTGCACTGTGTGTTCTCCCAGGGAGGTTGTCCCTGGATCATGGGACCCTGGCAGTGGTGGGCTGCACAGGCTCTCAGGAGGGGAGGTGTGGATAGTGACCTGTGCTTGCACACCAGCTTCTTGGTGGCTGCAGCAGCAGCCTTAGCATTTCATGCCTGTCTCTGGTGTCCGTGCTGATAGTCATGGCTCACGCCTGTCTCTGGAACTCATTTAGGCAGTGCTCTGAATCCCCTCTCTTCATATACCCCAGAGCAATGTTCTCTTGCCTCTTAGGCAGTTCCAGACTTTTCCCCGGACTCCTTCCTGACTAGCTGTGGTGCACTAGCCCCCTTCAGGCTGTGTTCATGCAGCCAACCCCAGTCTTCTCCCTGGGATCTGACCTCCGAAGCTGGAGCCTCAGCTCCCAGCCCCCACCCATCCCGGCGGGTGAGTAGACAAGCCTCTAGGGCTGGTGAGTGGTGGTCGGCATGGATCCTCTGTGTGGGAATAGCTCTGCTTTGCCTTCTGCACCCTTGTTGCTGCGCTCTCCTCCATGGCTCCAAAGCTTCCCCCCCGCCACCCACCCCCCGTCTCTGCCATTGAAGGGGTTTCCTATTGTGTGGAAGCTTTTCCTCTTTCACAACTCCCTCCCAGAGGTGCAGGTCCTGTCCCTATTCTTTTGTCTCTGTTTTTTCTTTTTTCTTTTGCCCTA
>NC_041229.1:55699949-55773581 GCF_002837175.3 Physeter macrocephalus | reverse complement strand
GGAGTTTCTTGCCTTTTGGGAAGTCTGAAGTCTTCTGCCAGCATTCAGTAGGTGTTCTATAGGAGCTATTCCACAAGTAGATGTATTTCTGATGTATTTGTGGGGAGGAAGGTTATCTCCATGTCTTACTCCTCCACCAACTTGAAGGTCTCCTTCATTTGTATTATTTTTTAGATTCCACATATACTTATTTCACTAAGCATAATATTCTATACACAATGCTACAAATGACAATATTTCATTCCTGTTTATAGCTGAGTAATATTCATTGCATATATAAATATATATACCACATCTTCTTAAGCCAATCTTCCGTTGATGGGTACTTGGGTTGCTTCCATGTCTTGTCTATTATAAATAGTGCTGCTATGAACATTGGGTTGCCTGTATCTTTTTGAATTAGTGTTTTCATTTTTTCCAGATATATATTGAGGAATGGACTTGCTGATCATATGGTAGCTCTATTTTTAGTTTTTTAAGGGACCTCCAGACTGTTTTCCACAGTGGCTGCACAAATTTACTTTCCTACTAACAGTGTACCTGGGTTCCCTTTTCTCTACATCCTCTCTAACATTTGTTATTTGTAGACTTTTTGATATCAGCCACTCTGACCAGTGTAAGGTGATATCTCATTGTGGTTTTAATTTGCATTTATCTAATAATTAGCAATGTCAAGCATCTTTTTATGTGCCTGTTGGCCATCTGTATGTCCTCTTTGGAAAAATGTCTACTTAGGTCTCCTGCCCAGTTTTTGATTGGAATTTTTTTTTTTATATTGAGTTGTATGAGCTGTTTGTATACTTTGGATATTAATCCCTTGTCAGTTGCATAATTTGCACATATTTTCTCCCATTCCATAGGTTGTCTTTTTGTTTTGTTTATATTTTCCTTTGCTGTGAAGAGCTTTTAAGTTTGATTAGTTCCCATTTGTTTATTTTGCTTTTATTCTTTGGCCTTGGGAGACTGACCAAAGAAAATATTGCTATGATTTATGTCAGAGAATGTTTTGCCTATGTTCTCTTCTAGGAGCTTTATGGTATCATGTCTTACATTTAGGTCTTTAAACCACGTTGAGTATATTTTTGTGTATGCTGTGAGGGAATGTTCTATTTTCATGATTTTACATGTGGCTGTCCAGTGTTCCCAGCACCACTTATTTAATAGACTGTCTTTTCTCCATTGTATATTCTTGCCTTCTTTGTTGTAGATTAATTGACCATAAATGCATGAGCCCTTCTTGAAGAGACTATTAAAGGATGAACTTCAGCCAAGAAGAGATAAATGGAAAAACTACAGCAAAAGGATTGCCTTGAGCAGTGAATTTATTTAACTGAAAGACTAAGACTAAAACAAATACAGGTATAATGTAAATATTATAAATCTTGCCAATATAGAGATGATAAACTAGGAGGGGAAGAGGAATAGCAGATTTAAGTTGGCTGATTATTTATCACTCAGTTTATTTTCTGGGGTGGTAGTGGTGGTGGTTCAGAAGATATCAACTAGTGCTAATAAATCAAGTGAGAGAGGTATATTATCCAAGTAAGGATTTCTATAGAATAGTGCTGGCTAGTTTTGCATCTTCCCACACATTCACTTAATGATCGTAGAAAGCAACAAGGAGAGAAAAAACACCCAGAAACACCCCTTGAAACAAAGGAATAGGGAAGAGTACAAACCTCAAGTTAAGCAAAGGTGTGTAAATAAAGCCCAGAAAGCAGCAGAGTTGGTGCTGGATCTGCTAGTGGTGAGGAGAGACCAGGGAGAGCTGTGAAGAAAAGTGAAAAATGAAGAGAGCCTTTTGTGGGGGTGACATTTGGAAAATTTCAATAAAGTTTTACCCTAAGGAGAGATCTCATGTTGAACAGGAACTACTGAGAGCAGGTCTGAATTCTGGCAGTGAGAGCACTGGCATTGAAAGAAAAGAAGTTTCAAGAATTCCCTGGTGGTCCAGTGGCTAAGACTCCACGCTTCCAATACAGGGGGTGTGGGTTTGATCCCTGGTTGGATAACTAAGATCCCACAAGCTGTGTGGCACAGCCAAAAAAAAAAAAAGAATATATTATTTAAAAAAAAAAGAAAGGAGTTTCAAAGTTGAAGGTACTGGAAGGAAGTCTTAGAAGACTGCTTCTAATGGAAAGGGAGGGAGGCATATTGGAAGGTGGTGGCATCCTATGGAGGCAGCAGCCAGTTTCTAAAGAAAAGTAAGGAGGAACCTGACATTAGGGATGCTATTGCAAAAAGCTAGAATAGAAAGATCATGGGAAAACTGTTTCCCAAAAGGTCACTATACATTAAAGAAACTGTTTATAATTTGAGCAACAAGAGAAGGAGCTCTAGAACTAAGAAAAGTGGAAAGTATCCAAGATTCTCTTCTATCACATTATAGAATTGCCCTACTAACTGGTCCATGAAGTTCAATATATTCTATTATGAACAAAAAAAATTACACTGATGTATTTTTACAGGGACACTGTGAGAATTAACAGAAAATAATAATCATAACTTCTAGGAAAGAAAATGCATACAAAAAAATTATGCCATGAAGCAAAGTAAAACTCCAACATGAAGTAAATAAAATTTTTAAACAAGCAACTACATATCCGAAAGAGTACCATGAAGCAAAAATGAAAAAACTCAGAGAGGATATTGTAAAGCAATAGAAAGATGTGAAACAGAAACTGACAGGACTGAATGAAAATGAAGAAAAAGACAAAGACTACTTGCAAGGAATATAAAGAATATAAGTTGAGTAAGTGGCATAGAGAATAGCAATGTCCAAATTCAAGAAAATAAAACAAATGAAGAAAATAATAAAAACGGATTTGAGAGAACTTGTAACGAGCAATCCAAAAAGGAAAATTTTTTAAAATCCACTTACAATAGAACCAAAAAGAAATGAAAGTCTTGAACACTGAAAACTACCAAAAAACCCTGCTGAAAGAAATTAAAGAAAATATAAATAAATGGAAATATACATCATGTTCATGGATTGGAAGACTTAATATTATTGAAATGACAATACTACCCAGACTACACTACAGATTCAATGCAATCTCCATCAAGTTCCCAATGGCATTTTTTAATATTAAAATTCATATGAATTGCAAGGGAACCTGGAAAGCCAAACAATCTTGAAAAAGAAGAAAAAATTTGGAGGAAATACACTTCTCCTGATTTTAAATCTTACCACAAAGCTACAGTAATCAAAACAGTGTGATACTGTCATAAATACAGACATATAGACCAATGGAATAGGACAAAGAGCCCAGAAATATGGTCAATTTATTTTAGGCAAGGGTAACAAGACCATTCAATGGGAAAAGGGCAATCATTTCAACAAGTGATACTGGGAAAACTGGATATCCTCATGCAAAAGAATGAATTTGGACCCTTACTTTATACCATATATGAAAATGAACTCAAAATGAATCAAAGACCTAAAGGTATGTGCTAAAACTATAAAACTCTTAGAAGAAAACATAGGGGGAAATCTTCATGACAAAACACTCAAAAGAATATACTCAAAAGAATTAAAAGCAAAGATATGAATAGGTATTTGTGTACCCATGTTTATAGCAGCATTATTCACAATAACCAAAAGATGGAAACAACCCAGATGTCTATCAATTGATGAATAAATAAACAAAACATGGTATACACATACAATGGAGTACTATTCAGTCTTAAAAAGGAAGAAAATTCTAACACGTTACGACAGGGATGAACCTTAAAGACATCATGCTAAGCAAAGTAAGCCAGTCACAATAGGACAAATACTGTATGATTCCACTCATATGAAGTACTTAGAGTAATCAAAATCATAGAAACCAAATGTAATAGAATAGTGGTTGCCAGAGACTGTGAGGAGGGGAGAAATGAGAGTTATTGTTTAATGGATAAAGAGTGTCTAGGGTTTTTTCCAGTTTTATTGAGGTATAGTTGACAAAGAAAAATTTATATATTTAAGGTATACAACTTGATTTTTATATACATATATATTGTGAAAGAATCACCACAATCAAGCTAATTAATCTCATATGAAATCACCTCAAATAGTTACCCTTTTCTTTACTTCTTTTTTTGTTGTGAAAACACTTGAGATTTACCCTCTTAGTAAATTTCCAGTATATATTCAGTATAGTTAACTACAGTCACATCGCTGTATGTTAGATCTCCAGAAATTATGCATCTGATAAAATTGAAACTTTGAACCATTTGACCAATATACCTCCATTTCTCCCTCCTCTTAGCAATCACCATTTGACTCTCTGCTTCTATGAGTTTGACTATTTTAAATTCCACGTATAAATGAGATCATGGGGTATTTGTCTTTCTGTATCTGGATTACTTCACTTAGCATAATGTGCTCCAGGTTCATTTATGGTGTTACAAATGTCATGATTTCCTTCTTTTTAAGGTTGAATAATATTACACATGGGAAAGTAGCCGAGATACTCATACATATGGAGCAAATAAGAAAAAAAACCACATCAAATTGGGGGGGAGAGGTTGAGACACAATTGCACCATAAACATCACCCCTAGCACAGCAACACATAACCAGGAAAGAACTCACAATTCCCAGCTTTTCCATGAGGAGCAAAGGATTTGGACCCCATATCTGATGCCCCAACTTTTAAGACTTCTACCTGAGATATAGGTCCCTAAAATATCTAGTTTTGAAAGCCAAGGGGTCTGTGTCTACCAAACCCAAAACACTCTAGTGAACTAAGAGACAGTTCTTTTTTGTTTTTTTGAATTTTATTTTATTTTTTTTAACATCTTTATTGGAGTATAACTGTTTTACAATGGTGTGTTAGTTTCTGCTTTACAACAAAGTGAATCAGTTATACATATACATATGTTCCCATATCTCTTCCCTCTTGCGTCTCCCTCCCTCCCACCCTCCCTATCCCACCCCTCTAGGTGGTCACAAAGCACAGGGCTGATCTCCCTGTGCTATGCGGCTGCTTCCCTCTAGCTATCTATTTTACATTTGGTAGTGTATATATGTCCATGCCACTCTCTCACTTCGTCACAGCTTACCCTTCCCCCTCCCCATATCCTCAGGTCCAGTTCTTAAAGGGCTCATACATACTCACCATGGCTAACGCCCAGAGCCCAGTGAAGAGGCAGCAACTAAAACACAACCAGTCTTTCCATGAAGAAAATCTACTTGCTTATCTTAATAGATGTGGCCAGAAGGGCAGACTTCAAATTTAACACATATCTAGGGACCACCTGTAACACTCTCCAGAGTCCATAGAGGCCAATGGGCACCATCTTCATGCTCTCCCTCTGTCTCTCTCCAGGTCATGAGTATCTCCCAGAAAGGAGTTCGTGCATATGTCTGGCACCTCGGTTTTTGCAGCTGCTGCCCAGTGCATGCCCACTGATCACCTGTCTCTGGTGGCCAGTGGTGCTTATGTTCACAGGTCCCACAGGACTATAACAGAGGAACAGTTCTTAACTGGCTATCCCCCCAGATCACAAGGCAGAGGCAGCAAACAGAAACTCTCAGGCCTATTTGCTTATCTTAAAAGTTGCAGCCAGAGGGGCAAGCTTCTGATTTAACACACATCTAGGGGCCTGCAATCCTCTCCAGATGACAGGTAGACCAGTGATTGCCATCTTTACTCTTTCCCTCTGCTCTGCCTCACATCATTCGTTTCTCTAAGAAGAGCTTGTGCACACATCTGGTGACCAGCCTTTTGTGGCTGCCACCCAAAGGACATATCCCACAACAGCCTGATTCTGGTGGCCAGTAGAGCTTGTATTCACAGGTTCAATGGGATGGTAGCAAAGAAAGAAAGAGTTCACAACTGCCAATCCCCCCAGGACTCAGTGCAAAGGGAACAGACAGAAACCCGCAATTCCCAGTCTTCCCCTGAAAGTAGTATATTTGCATACTTTAAAAGCTTTTGCCTGAGGGTCTGCTTCTAATCAGCCTCCGTCTAGGTGCTAAGGTCCTCCCCTTTGGGATATTGACAGATCCTGGAATTCCCTCAACTTCTGGGGCCACTAAGAACAAAGAAGTCTGTTTAGACAACGACAAATGTGTAAGCGACAAGAAAGAACTAGGGCAGTGTTGACAGATAAAGTTCAGCTCCTACACCACACCACTCCTTCAAGACTGGGAGAGGTAACTCTTTTATTTAATGCATAGAAACCAACATAGAGTCAAGGAAAAAGAAGAAATAGAGGAATATCTTCCAAATGAAAGAACAAGACCTTAGTGAAAAGGAGATAAGTGGTTTATCTGATAAAGAGTTCAAAATAATGATCATAAAGATGATCACCAGATCAGGAGAACAAGGCATGAACAAAGAGAGAATTTCAACAAAGGAACAGAAAATATAAGAAAGTACCCATTAGAAACCACAGAGTGGAAAAATATAATAACTAAACTGAAAGATTCAACAGCAGACTAGATAAACAGAAGAAAGGATCAATGAACTTGAAGACAGGACAGTAGAATTCATCCAATCAGAGAAACAAAAAGAATGAAAAATAGTGAAGATAGCTTAACGGACTTATTGGGCCATATCAAGAGGAACAATACGCACAGTATAGAGGTTCCAGAAGTAAAAGAGACAGTGAAAGAAGCAGAAAACTTCTTTGAAAAAATAATAGCTGAAAACTTCCCTAACCTGGGGAAGAAAACAGACATTTAGATCTGGGAAGTTCAGAGAGATCCAATTAAGATGAATGGAGACACTGGACAAGACACATTATAATTAACTGTCCAAAGTTAAAGACAAGGAGAGAATCTTAAAGACAGCAAAAGAAAACAACTTGTTATGTAAAAGGGAACCCCCATAAGGCAATCAGCAGATTTTTCACCAGAAACCTTGCAGGCCGAAAGGGAGTACCACAATATATTCAAAGTGCTGGGGGAAAAGAAACTGCTGACAAAGAATACTATACCCACTTGAGTAATCAATCCTTCATTATTGAAGGAAAGCTAAAGAGTTTTCCAGACAAGCAAAAGGTGAAAGATGAAAGAGTTCAGCACCACTAGACTGGCCTTACAAGAGATGTTAAAGGGATTTCTTTAGGCTGAAGCAAAGGGGCACTAATTAATAACAGGAAAATATATAAAAGTGTAAATCTCACAAGTTAAGGTAAATATACAGTTAAATCTGGAAATAATTTAATGTTGTAATGGTGACGTGTTAATCAGTTATATATCTAGTGTGAAGGATAAAAGACAAAAGTAGTAAAAAAATAACTACAATATTTTGTTAATGGATATGAAACAGGAGGGAAAGGGGCAGGGCACAAAATTTAAAAGAATGGCATAGCCTGAGGACACGACATAAACTGATTAGAACCAAATAGGCCCAAGATGGCTTCCACTAGTCAACATGTTGACTTCCACTAGACCTTTAGCCTCATCATAACACATCAGCAAGCTAAATGACACACCCACCAGCACCATGACAGTTCTGAGGCCAACCATCAAAGACCAAAAAGTGGGCAGTGGCCCAGTTCCTGGAAATCCCCACCCCTTCCCCCAAAATAGTTGGAATAATCCTATGATCTTACCCAGCCCATAAAAACTAACCATATTTTGGGGCCGCTCTCGCCTATTGAGATGGCCCACACTCTGTCTGTGGAGTGTGTTTCTCTCTAAATAAATCCACTTCTTACCTATCACTTTGTCTCTCACTGAATTCTTCTGCAATGAGACCTCAAGAACCTGAGCTTCATTAAGTCCTGAAACCAGGTGTGTGATCTCAGTTAAAAGACTGTGGGTTTTGACCAGGTGTGAGTCCTGGCCACATGAATTCAAGTCCCAACCTGAGGTGCACGGTTTCAGATACACACAAGAGGTTAAACTGTGACATCAAAAACATAGATCATTGGTGGGAGAGTAAAAATGCAAAGCTTTAGCATGTGTTCAAATTTGTTATCATCAACTTAAAATACACTGTTATAAATATGTTTTATGTAAACCTCATGGTAACCACAAAGGAAAAACCTACACTAGGTACACAAAAGATAAAGAGATAGGAATCTAAGCATGCCACTACAGAAAATCATCAAATTACAAAGACAAAGACAGAAGAAGAAAGGACAAAAGAATTAAAAAACATCCAGAAAACAACTAAATGATAAAAGCCCATACCTATCAATAATTGCTTTAAATGTAACTGGACTAAATTTTCTAATCAAAAGACATACAGTGACTGAATGTATAAAAAACAAGACCCAACTATATGCTGCCTGCAAGAGACTCACTTCAACTTTAAGGACATACACAGACTGAAAGCGAAGGATTGGAAAAAGATATCCCATGCAAATGGAAAGCAAAAGAAAGCTGAAAGAAAAAAATTCCACTGGTGGTTGCACAGCACAACAATGTGAATGTACTTAATGCCACTGAACCGTATACTTAAAAGTAGTAATAAAGATAAATTTTATGTTATGTATATCTTATCACAAGTTTTAAAAAAACAAACAAAAAAAGATTGCTATTAAAGTTTTGTTTGATTAATATTGTCTATCCTACTTAACGTGAACTCTCTGTTCCTCTCCTTTTCCAAATCCTACCCAATCTTCAAATTCCAGTTCTAATTCCTCCCAGGCTTCTTCCAATCCCAAAACATGTCACTTTTTTTCTGGATTCCAAGAAATATCACTGTCTGAATGAGTTCATTTGGCAATTAATGATTTTCTGCCTGGTAATAGGTCTTAAACTTTCTTAACTTAAATAATTATTTAGTTATTTATATGTATAAATGATTAGATTTAACTTGACTTGATAATAAATTGATAATCTTGATGTGATAATGCTGACTAGATTATGCATACTAGATTAAATCTTATCTGAGGGAGTGGCAAAATCCTATTCTTAGTGTCATTCAAGAAGACAAGGTTCTAGAGCTTATGCCTGGGTTTGACTAATAACATATTTTAAAATAGTCCATTTTTATCCCATTGCACCATTTCTTGCACTTGGTATATCCCAGGCATTTCTTCTTTCAGATGCTCCAGGTTGATTAAGCTCTAGACACCTGTGGCTCTGATTTTTACTCAAGGCTAGAATCATTGAGTGGGCATGGGATTATGCCCATCACCACACTGGGGAATCAGCCAACAACAAATGTTATCCCCACTTCATGCTGGATAACAATTTGTGTGTGGGATGAGATCTTTGCTGCCAACTCAAGCCCATGCCACCTCTCATTCTCTGACTCAGGATGGCATCACTTTGGCACTCATCCCCTAGTCTTTGTCACCCTGAATGACCACAGAGGGGTCCAAAGAATACACCATTTACCTTCTGAGTTCCTGAGAGGTTGCCTTTATTTACATGCTGATGCTCACCACAGATGAGATAAAACCTGTTAACACACAGAGAACAACCAGCTCCAACTCCAAGACTAAAACAACTATTTTTCCCTTGCCTCTCCCCTTGAGATGCACTCTATAGAAAGACTAGACCAGAATGGTTTTCCTGAGAGCCTTAGTGGCTCTTCTGCACTCCTTTCTTGACCCCTCCACACCATCACTACCCTCAGGCACAGAGAGGAAGAGGAAGAAGTGGGCAAGTCGTGGCTAATCCTTCTTTGAAGACAGCCCTAAGGAGAAGAAGGACAGGCTGGATGTGGTGGAAAACATAAAAGAGGATTCTTCTGAAGATTCAATACTGGGGGGCTTTTCAATTTGTTTTTCAGGATGAGGGATGTCTACGGAGGAAATTGTTTCATTCGTCTCTATGGCAGACAATGAAGTTTGCAAGGGGGTCTCTCTGGTCGACTCCCAGATGGGTGCTTGGGTGGGTTCAAAGGCCTTCATGGTGGGCACCAGTTGTCTAACGTCATCCTTGCCAGGCATTGGTGTCTTGATGGTTTTGCTGACTTGCTCTGGTTTGCTGGCTTTCTTCATGGGGACTATTGAAAAACAGCTAGAGTTTGGGTGTTTCCTTACACTCTTGGTTAAAGTTGGGTAGAGGGCTGCTTGAATCCAAGGGATTTCCATAACTCGGGTGGGAGGATCTATGGATATATGTGAAGGTTCTTGATTCTCACTTTTTCCAGTTCGGAGGCTTATACTCTGAGATTCTGTGGGATAGAAAAGACAAAAACACAGATTCCTCAGATGTCACTTCTCCAATCTTTGCCGGTCACATGGTAAAACTGTAGCCATCTTTAAAATGTCAGCCTCTCACTTACCATCTCAGGTTCATTCCCCCTAGTTCTCTCCCTACCCAGGCTTTGGGCAGACTTTCCTATGGTCCTCAATTCATCAAGGTGCTGGAGTTTAAGAGAGACACTTCTCAACTCACTTTTTAGTTCTAGTAGGTTTTTTGTTTGACTCTTTAGAATTTTTAATGTAAATAATCATAAACTCAAATCAGGAGTTTTATTTCTTCTTTTATGCCTATTACTTATCTTACTGAACTGGCTAGGATCTCCAACACAAGGCCAAAAAGAAGTGGTGAGAGCAGATATCCTTGTTTTATTACCTTTTAAATTGAAATATAGTTGACTTACAATGTTGTGTTAGTTTCTGCTGTACAGCAAAGAGATTCAGTTATATATATTCTTTTCATATTCTTTTCCATGATGGTTTATTAAAGGATATTGAATATATTTCCCTGTGCTATACAGTAGGACCTTGTTGTTTATCTATTTTATATATAGTAGTTTGTATCTGCTAATCCCAAACTACTAATGTATCCTTCCCCCACCCCCTCCCTTTCCCCTTCGGTAACCATAATTTTGTTTTCTATGTCTGTGAGTCTGTTTCTGTTTCATAAATACGTTCATTTGTTTCATATTTTAGATTCCATATATAAATGATATCATTTCTGACTTCGTATGATAATCTCTAGGTCCAACCATGTTGCTGCAAATGGCATTATTTCATTCTTTTTAATGGTTGAGTAGTAGTCCATTGTATATCACATCATATATATATATTTATATATCATATGTTTATCCATTCGTCTGTCAGTGAACATTTAAATTGCTCCCATGTCTTGGCTATTGTAAATTGTGCTGCTATAAACACTGTGGTGCATGTATCTTTTCAATTTAGAGTTTTGTCCAGATATATGCCCAGTAATGGGATTGCTGGGTCACATGGTAATTCTACCTTTAGTTTTTTAAGGAAACTCCATATTATTCTCCATAGTGGCTGTATCAATTTACATTCCCACCAGCAGAGCAAGAGGGTTCCCTTCTCTCAACACCCTCTCTAGCATTTGTTATTTGCAGACTTTTTAATGATGGACATTCTGACCAGTGTGAGGTGGTACCCTGTTGTAGTTTTGATTTGCGTTTCTCTAATAATAAGTGATGTTGAGCATCTTTTCATATGTCTATTGGCCATCTGCATGTCTTCTTTGGAGAAATGTCTATTTAGGTCTTCTGCCCATTTTTGCATTGGGTTGTTCTTTTTTTGTTATTGAGTTGTATGCACTGTTTGTATATTTTGAAAATTAAGCCCTTGTTGGTTGCATATTTTGCAAATATTTTCTCCCAGCCTGCCTGTAGGGCACCTTTTCATTTTGTTTATGGTTTCCTTTGCTATGCAAAAGCTTATAAGTTTGATTAGGTCCCATTTGTTTATTTTTGCTTTTATTTCTTTGCCTTGGGAGACTAACCTAACAAAATATTGGTATGATTTATGTCAGAGAATGTTTTGCCTACATTCTCTTCTAGAAGTTTTATGGTGTCATATCTTACATTTAAGTCTTTAAGCCATTTTGAGTTTATTTTTGCATATGGTGAGAGGATGTGTTCTAACTTCATTGATTTACATGTGGCTGTCCAGCTTTCCCAACACCACTTGCTGAAGAGACTATCTTTTCTCCATTGTATACTGTTGCTTCCTTTGTCAAACAGTAATTGATCACAGGTGTGGGGGTTTATTTCTGGGCTCTCTATTCTGTTCTATTGATCCATATCTCTGTTTTTATGCCAATACCATGCTGTTTCGATTACTGTAGCTTTGTAGTATTGTCTGAAGTCTGGGAGGGTTATGCCTCTGACTTTGTTCTTTTTCCTCAGGATTGCTTTGATGATTCTGGGTCTTTTATAGTTCCATATAAATTTGAGGATTATTTGTTCTAGTTCTGTGAAAAATGTCATGGGTAATTTGACAGAGATCACATTAAATCTGTAGACTGCTTTGGGTAGTATGGCCATTTTAACAATATTAATTCTTCCAATCCAAGATCATGGGAAAATCTTTCCATTTCTTTGAATCCTCTTTGATTTCTTTTATTAATGTTTTACACTTGTCAGCATATAAGCCTTTTGCCTCCTTGGTCAGGTTTATTCCTAAGATTTTTTTGTTTTTTTAATGCAATTTTAAAAGAAATTGTTTTTTTACTTTCCCTTTCTCATATTTCATTGTTAGTATAAAGAAATCCAACAGATTACTGTATGTAAATCCTGTGTCCTCCTACCTTGCTGAATTCGTTTATCAGTTCTAGTAGTTTTTGTGTGGTCTTTAGGGTTTTCTATATATAGTATCATGTCATCTGCATAGAATGACCATTTTACCTGTTCTCTTCCAATTTGGAAACCTATTTTTCTTTTTCTTACCTGATTGCTGTGGCTAAGATTTGCAATACTATGTTGAATGGAAGTGGTGAGAGTGGGCATCCTTGTCTTGTTCTAGATTTTAGTGGGAAGGCTTTCAGCTTTTCACCATTGAGTATTGTGTTGGCTGTGGATTTGTCATAAATGGCTTTTATTATGTTGAGATATATTTCCTCTATACCCACTTTGGTAAGAGTTTTTTTTATCATGAATGGATGTTGAATTTTGTCAAATGATTTTTCTGCATCTACTGAGATGATCATGTTTTTTTTTACTTTTCTTTTGTTGATGTGCTGTATCACATTAATTGATTTGCATAGGTTGAACCATCCTTGTGCCCATGGGACGAATGCAACTTGGTCACTGTGTATGATTTTCTATGTGCTGTTGGATTTGGTTTGCTAATATTTTCTTGAGAATTTTTGCATCTATATCCATCAAAGATATTGGCCTGTAATTTTCTTTTTTGGTAGTGTCTTTGTCCAGTTTTGGTGTCAGGGTGATGGTGGCTTAATAGAATGACTTGGGGAGTGTTCCCTTTTGGAAGAGTTTGAGAAGGATTGATATAAGTTTTTCATTGTATGTTTGCTAGAATTCCCCAGTGAAGCCATCAGGTCCTGGGCTTTTGTTTGCAGGGAGTTTTTAAAATTACAGATTCTGTTTCACTTCTAGTGATCAGTCTGTTCAAACTGTGTATGTCATGTTGATACAGTTTTGGTGGGTTGTCTGTTTCTAGAAACTTGTCCATTTCTTGTAGGTTGTCCAATTTTTTGGCATGTAATTTTTCATAGTATTCTCTTATTTTATTTTTTGTATTTCTGCTGTATTGGTTATTATTGATCCTTTCATTTTTTATTTTGTTTATTTGGGGCCTCTCTTTTTTCTTCTTGGTGAGTCTGGCTAGAGGTCTGTCGATTTTGTTTACCCTTTCAAAAAAAAACAGTTGTTGGTTTTATTGATTTTTTTCTATTATTTTAAAATCTCTATTCTATTCATTTCCTCTCTGATCTTTATTATTTCCTTCCTTATGCTGACTTTAGGTTTTATTTTCTCTTTTTCTAATTCTTTTAGGTGGTAGATAAGATTGTTTATTTGAGTTGTCTTGTTTTTTGAAGAAGGCCTGTATTGCTATGAATTTACCTCTAAGAACTGCTTTTGCTGCATCCCACAGATTTTGAATAGTTGTGTTTTCATTGTCATTTGCCTCAAGGTATTTTAAAAATTCTTCTTTGATTTCATTGTTGACCCATTGGTTTTTCAGTAGCATGTTGTTTAGTCTCCATGTAATTGTTTTTTCTCATTTCTTTTTCTGTGGTTGATTTCTATTTTCATGCCATTGTGGTCAGAAAAGATGCTTGAAATAATTTTTATCCTCTTAAAATCGTTGAGGCTTGTTTTTTGCCCTAGTATGTTGTAAATCCTAGAGAATGTTCCATGTGCACTCGAAAAGAATGTGTATTCTGGTTTTTTTGGATGTAATGTCCTGAAAATATCAATTGTTTAACTTTTCTATTTTATCATTTAAGATCTCTGTTGCTTACTGATTTTCTGTCTGGAAGATCTGTCCATTGATGTGAGTGGGGTGTTAAAGTCTTCTACTATTATTTTATTCTCATCAACTTCTCCCTTTATGTCTGTTAGTATTTGTCTTATGTATTTTGGTGCTCCTATATTAGGTGTATATATATTAACGAGTTTAATATCCTCTTAGTGTATTGATCCTTTTATTATTATAGTGTCCTTCATTATCTTTCTTTATGGTCTTTGTTTTAAAGTCTATTTTGTCTGATATGGGTATTGCTACCCCCACTTTCTTATCACTTCTGTTTGCATGAAATATCTTTTTCCATCCCCTCACTTTCAATCCATATGTGTCCTTCACCCTAAAGTAGGTCTCTTGTAGGCAGCATATTACATGCTCTTGTTTTTTATCCAATCTGCCAGTCTCTGTTGATTGGAGCGTTTAGTCCATTGACATTTAAGCTAATTATTGATAGATATGTATTTATTTCCATTTTAAATCTTGTTTTCCAGTTGATTTTGTATTTCTTCTTTGTTCATTTCTTTTTCTTTTGTTTTTCCTCTTGCAGTTTGGTGGTTTTCTTTTGTACTACGCTTATGTTCTCTTCTTTTTGGTTTTTATGAATCTATTGTATACTTTTTATTGGTAGTTACACTGTTTTTCAAGTATGTTAACCCATTTGTATATCTACTTGCTTTACTGGTAGTCTACATAGGCTGAAACATAGTTTTTAAAAATCTACATTTTTGTACTCTCCTCCCCCACTTTTAATGATTTTGATGTCCTCTTTTACATCTTCATTTTATCCTTTTGCTGTTCATTGTAGTTATCATCACTTTCCCAATTTTTTTTTTAACCTGTGTACTGGCTTAAGTGATTTACTTTCCAAATGTTATTTTCTCTTTCAGGTAGATTCTTGCTTCTTTTCTATTTAGAGAAAACCTTTCAATATTTCTTTTAGAATAAGTTTAGTATTGCTGTATTCTTTTAGTTTTTCCTCATCTTAGAAATTCTTTCTCTCTTTCTATTCTAAATGATAATCTGGGTAGAGTATCCTAGGTTACAGGTTTTTCCCTTTCAGGACTTCAAATATATCTTGCCACTCTCTTCTTGGTCTGCAATGTTTCTATAGAGAAATCAGCTGATAGCCTTGTGGGGAGTTCCCTTGTAATTAACTCTTTTTCTCTTGCTGCCTTTAGAATCTTCTCTTTAACTTTTGCAATTTTAATTATAATATGTCTTGGTGTAGGTCTGTTTGAGTTCATCTTGTTTGGGATGTTCTGTGCTTCCTGTACCTGGATATGTGTTTCCTTCTTTAGGTTTGGGACATTTTCAGCCACAATTTCTTCATATACATTTTTGATTCCCCTTTCTCTTTCTTCTCCTTTTGGGATTCCTATTACATGTAGATTGGCACCTTTTACATTATCCCATAGATCTCATATATTGCTTACTTTTTTAAAAAAATTTGTCTCTTTTGTCTGCTGTTCCGATTGGGTGATTTCCATTGTTCTATCTTCCAGATCATTTATTCATGCTTCTGCATTATTTAGTTTGCTATTTATTGCCCTTTGCTCAGCTTTTGTCTTGGTAAATGAGTTTTCTAATTTTAACTGGCTCCTCTTTATAGTTTCTTTTTACAGTAATCTGCATTTCTATCGATAGGCCTTCTTAATTCCTTCAGTATTTTTATTACCTCCTTTTTGAACTTGGGATCTGGTAAACTGGAGACATCTACTTCATTGTTTGATCTTTCAGGCGAATTTTCTTGATTGTTTAATTGCGAGTCGTTCCTCTCCTTCTTCATTTTACTCATATTTTTCTGACCCTATGAGTTTCAGAGAAACAGTTATGTACTGTGGTTTTAAATGGCTGTTTTTATGTGGGAGTGTCCCTTTGTTGCCTCCATGAGTCTAATATTTTTGGTGTGAGGGCTGTTTTCAGTATGGATGCCTGCCTCATCTTTCCTCAGTGTTTGCTGGCTGTTATCCCCTTAATAGAGAGTGTGATTATTGTTGTGGTGACCAGAGCCTGCAAGGGATGTTGAGCAGGGCCTCCTCCTTGCTCTTTAGTTGTCACAGCCCTGTTGGGCACAGGGTCTGCTCCCCAGTTGTTGGAGAAGACACCCTCATATCCGTTTCTGAACTGCAGCGTGAGGTAGGTGGGGCTGGAGTGCTCCTTCTGGGAGAGGATCCACTGAGTATTCCTCCGCAGGAGCTGTGTACATTAAGTCCCCTACACACAAACCTTCAAGTTGCAAACTTTCAAAGATGCAAACATGCATTTTCATGTCCAATCACATAAGTTAGCTCATGCGTCTGGTGTATATTGTCATGTTCGTGCATCCTCTACAAGTGGTTGTGGTTTTGTGTACTTTACTGTACAGTACTGTATAGAGTATAGTAGTACAGTATCTTTATTTCAAGCCCAGGATGTCCGGAAGCAAGCATAAATGCAGCAGTGATGTAGCTCACACTGCTAAGAAGTGTCAAGTGATAAAGATGGAAACAAAAGTGAAAATAATTGAGAGAGTGGAGTGAGGCGAAAAGATGGTAGACGTCCTTGTTCTTATAACATGAGTCATTCAACCATCAGCATGATTCTAAAGAACAAGAACAAGATCACGGAACATGTGAAGTCTACTGTGCTGATGATGTCAACAATAATATTAAAGAAGCGTGGAAAAGATGGAGGAGATGGAGAAACTTCTCAGTCTGTGGATGCAGGATCAGCATTAGCGTCGAGTCCCCTTCAGCTTAATGCTGATTCAAGAGAAAGCTAAAAGCCTTTTTATGAAGACTTGAAGAAGAAACATGGTGAAGAATCAGAGGGTGCCAGCCATGGCTGGTTTCATTGGTTCAAGGCTAGAGCCAAACTTCACAGTGTAAAAGTAAGTGGCAAGGCAGTGAATGCAGATACAGTAGCTGCCCGGGAATTTCCTGAAATGCTTTGAGAAATTATTGATGAAGGCATGTATTTACCCGAGCAAGTTTTTTTTTAAATTATTTTATTTTTGGATGCATACGGTATTTGTTTTTCTATTTTTGGCTGTGTTTGGTCTTCGTTGCTGTGCTCGGGCTTTCTTTAGTTGCGGCAAGTGGGGGCTACTCTTCGTTACAGTGCATGGGCTTCTCATTGCGGTGGCTTCTCTTGTTGTGGAGCATGGGCTCTAGGCATGCAGGCTCAGTAGCTGTGGCTCGCAGGCTCTAGAGTGCAGGCTCAGTAGTTGTGGTGCACAGGCTTCATTGCTCTGCGGCATGTGGGATCTTCCCGGATCAGGGCTCAAACCCATGTCTCCTGCATTGGCAGGTGGATTCTTAACCATTGCGCCATCAGGGAAGCCCCCTGAGCAAGTTTTTAATGTAGATGAGACAAGACTACTGGAAGAGGATGCCAGGCCGAAGTTACATCAGTAAGGAGGAAAAGTTGATGCCAGGCTATAAAGCAGCAAAGGATAGGCTAACTCTGTTGTTGGGTAGCAATACTTCTGGAACTCTGAAGCTGAAGCCCCTCTTAGTTTATCATTCAGAGAACTCAGGAGCCCTTACAACATAGCCAAGGGCTCTCCTCCTGTTGTGTGGAAGAGTAACCCCAAAGCCTGGGTTACATGACCATTTTCTAGGACTGGTTTTTCCATCACTTTATCCCAGAGGTAGAGAAATATTGCTTGGAGAAGGATGTCAACATTATTTTGCTGCTGGACAATGCTCCAGGCCACCCCCCATTCACGGACAACTTTCATCCCAAAGTAGTGCCTCTGCCACCAAATACTACATTGCTCATCCAACCTATGGACCAGGGAGTTACAGCGACTTTCAAGAAATATTATTTATGTCACACTTTTCGTCAGGCAGTAAAAGTGAGTGACAAATCAGGAACAAACTTGTGACAATTTTGAAAGGACTATAACATCTACAAGCTCACAAAAAACATTGACTTTGCTGGGCGTGAGGTTATGGCCATCACCATGAATGGGGTATGGAAGAACCTTTGCCCACAGTTTGTTCACAATTTTCATGGATTTGAGAAGGTGGATGAGGAGTTCAAAGAAGTCTTCAGCAACTTAGTGACCCTCAGCAAGAAGCTGGCACTAGATCTGCAAGAGGACGACTTCACTGAACTCCTTGCTGTGTAACACGAGGAGCTTACTAATGATGACCTGATGGAATTGGAGGCCCAGAGAAAGGACGAAGACAGACAAGAGGAAGAAGAAGTAACTGAAGAACAAGAGATTCATGACGCAGGAAATGGCAAAGGGATTTTCTTTATTTGAGGAGGCACTGTTAGTTTTTGAGGCACAGGACCAAAATGTATAACAGTACTCAAAGGTTGCAGCAGCCGTTCAGAATGCAATCCAGTGCTACCGTGTCATCTATGACAAGAAAAAAACAGCTACTACCCAGACATCACTGGGTCGTTTTTCAAGAGGGTAGACAGAATTGAATCCAGCAATGAACTAGAACCTGTGCCATCAATGTCAGGCATCAGTGAAATTACAGCTTGCCCTCCATCTCCTATTGCTGAGGATCCTTCAGCTCTACCATCTCCCACCTCCTTTCCCTCCTGCAGTCAGTAACTCTTCTTGCCTGTTCATGTGATGCCAGCCCCTGTATGCCAGCTGTTGTGCTGTACTACTGTACTTTTCAAGGTACTGCACTGTAAGATTTAAAATGTTTATTTTTGTGGTTTTTTTGTAAAGGTTAGACAGTCTTTTTTTTGATAAATTTTTTTTTTGATAAATGTATTTATTTTATTTATTTTTGGCTGTGTTGGGTCTTCGTTGCTGTGTATGGGCTTTCTCTAGTTGCAGCAAGTGGGGGCTACTCTTCATTGTGGTGCACGGGCTTCTCATTGTGGTGGCTTCTCTTTTTTTCAGAAAACAGGCTCTAGGCACGCGGGCTTCAGTAGTTGTGGCTCGTAGGCTCTAGAGTGCAGGCTCAGTAGTTGTGGTGCACGGGCTTAATTGCTCCGCGGCACGTGGGATCTTCCTGGACCAGGGCTCGAACCTGTGTCCCCTGCATTGGCAGGCGGATTCTTAACCACTGAGCCACCAGGGAAGCCCTTGTTTGTTTTTTATGTATTATTTGTGTGAAAAGTTATTATAAACCTATTACAGTATAGTGCTATATAGCCGACTGTGTTAGTTGGTTTCCTAGGCTAACTTTGTTGGACTTATGAACAAATTGGACTTAACGAACGCACTCTCGGAACGGAACTCGTTCGTATGTAGGGGACTTACTGTACTGGGAAGTGCACTCTGTGGTGTCACCTGTCACCCATACACTGTTTTTGGCACTGCCCTCAGCCCGGACTCAACCATGGGAATTCAGGCAATCAGCCCGGGTGTCCCTCAGGCACTGTACTCACAAAACCTCTAGCGCAGATCTGTTGGCACAGAACCACTGAAGTCAGGCACCGAGACTGCCACAATCACGCACCTGGACCCACCATGGGAGCTACTGAGTCAGTCCAAACCTTGGCCTCGCCTCAGTGTGCTTGCACGGCAAAGCCTGCAGCCACAATCGCCGGACCCGCCCCAGCCACAGGAACACCAGTAATCTGCTTGAATATCCCAGACAAACTGAGTTTACATAGCTACATGTGTCGCATAAGTCCCTGGGTTGCACAACCACTGCACACTCAGATTTCAGTCCTGCTTCTGAAGTCGCTCAGCCTCTGGGGATCAGCTGGAATTTCAACCCCACCTCCACTTATGGGCAACCGGCCAGGGCTTGCGTGCTCCCAGAGCTCATAGAGATGGAGCCACTCCTGTTGTGAGCATGTTGAGTAAAGCTGCTATGGCGGGGCCCATCCCTCCCTTCGTGCACATTAACAGTGGGGCTTCAGTGGCAGAGCCCTGCCTTCTGTGAGCACGCTGAGAATGAGGCTGCTATGGTGAGCCTCACCCCTCCCTTTGAGCATGCATGTTAACAATGGGGCTTCAATGGTGGACCTGGGTTCCTTCCTGCACACACCCCCAGTTGCAGCTTGGACCACGATCCAGCCCCTTCAGGCTGTCTCCATGCAGCCAATCCATCTTCTCTCTGGGTCTGTCTTCTGAATCCCAAGCTTCAGCACTCAGCACCCCCCACACACCAGCAAACATGTGTCTCAGGCTAGGGAGTGCAGGGAGGTGGCCAGACCCTCTGTGCTGGTCTGGTCTTTCTCTGTTCTGCCTGCTGCAAACTGGCTGCTGCATTCTCCTCCAAGCCTCTGGAGCTCTTTCTGTTCTACCTGATATCCCCACCAGTGAAAGTGCTTCCCAATGTGAAGGAACATTTCCTCTTTCACAGCTCCCTCCCAGGGCACAGGTCCCATCCCAATTCCATTTTTTTTCTTTCCTCCTACCCAGTTATGTGGTGATCCTTTTTGCAATTTTGGTTTTATGAGATCTTCTGCCAGCATTCAGCAAGTATTCTGTGAGAACTGTTCCACATGTAAATGTATTTTTGATGTATTTGTGGAAGGAGGTGAGCTCCCCATCTTTCTATTCCACCATCTTGATCAGGCTCCCCTTGTTTTATTTCTGATCTTAGAGGGAAAATATTCATTGTTTCACCATTAAAATGATACTGGCTAAAAATAAATAAATAAATAAATAAATAAATAAATAAATAAATAAATAAATAAATAAATAAAATGATACTGGCTGTAGGTTTTCTGTAAATATTTTCCATCAGATTGAGGAAGTCTCATTCTATTCCTAGTTTGCCCAGAGCTTTGATCATAAATGGGTGTTGATTTCTGTCAAATATGCTTTTTCTACTTTATTTTGTTAATATGGTGGATTATAATGATTAATTTTCAAATGACATATTTATCTTACACTGTTGGGATAAACCCCACTTACTCATGATGCATTATCCTTTTTATATACTGATAGATTCAATTTGCTAATATTTTGTTCAGGATTTTTGTCTAAGTTCATGAATGATATTGATCTGTATATTTAGTACTTGTAACATCTTTGTCAGGTTTTATGAGTTTATTGCTGGGAGTTTATTGCTCAGAGAATCAGCTGGGAAGTGTTCCTTCCTCTTCTTTTTTCTGAGTTGGTATGGGATTTCCTTCCTTCCTTCCTTTTTATTTCTTAAATATTTGATCAACCAGTGAAACTCTTTGGCCCTGGACTTTTCGTTATGGTGAAGTTTTTGATATACAAATTTGACTCCAACAGATAGTAGGCTATTACAAATTTATGTATCTTCTCTCAATACTAGTCAGTTTTGTATTTCAAAGAATTTCTCTACTTCAAGTTGTCAAATATAATGGCATAAAAATGTTCATAATATTCCTTTTTATGTCTAGGATCTGGAGTAATATTTCCTCTTTCATTCATCATTTATCATATTGGCAATCAAACTCTCGCTAAAAGTTTATCAATTTTATTTATCTTTTCAAGAACCAACTTTTCATTTTCTCTATGTTTGTATCTTTTCTATTTCGTTGATTCCTGCTGTCTTTAGTGTTTCCTTCCTTTTACTTAGAGAAAAATTTACTTTTCTTTTTCTAGATTCTTAAGGTAGAAAATTAATCAATATTAAACCAATCTTCCCTCTAACATTTAAAGTTAGAAATTTCCCCCTAAGTCCTGCTTTAGCTGTACCCCACAAATTCTGTTGTTGTATATGCGTTATCCTTTAGTTTGAAATATTTTCCAACTTCCCTTGTGATTTATTCCTTGATCAACGGGGTGTTAAGAAATACGTTAATTTCCAGCATCTAGAGGCTTATCTAGATATCTTATTCATGTTTGTTTCTAATTTAATTTTGCTGTGGTCACAGAACATACTCTGTAAGATTTCAGTCTTCTGAAATTCATCTATTGATGGCACCTTTCACACTTTTTAATTTTACGCATTCCTTAACTAATTATTGCAATTTTAGTTATTTTTACTACTTTTGTCTTTTAACCTTCATGCTTGCTTTATAAGTGATTGATCCCCTACCTTTATTATATATTTACATTTTCCAGTGAGATTTTAATTTTTGTATGTTTTCTTATTATCAGTTAGTGCCATTTCTTTTCAGTTTAAAGAAGTCCCTTTAATATTTCATATAGAATCAGTGTAGTGGTGATAAACTCCTTTAGCTTTTGCTTATCTTGGAAACTTTTAATCTCTCCTTCATTTCTGAATGATAAACTTGCTGGGTAGAGAGTTCTTGGTGGGATGATTTTTTTCCTTTCAGCACTTTGAATATGTCCCACCACTCCTTTATTGCCTCAAGTTATTATTCTCTTGCTGCTTTAAGGATTCCCTCTTTATCCTTAACTTTTACCACTTTAATTGTAATGTGTCATATGTGTGTCTCTTTGGGTTCATCTTATTTGGAGCTCTCTGGGCTTCCTGAACCCAGATATCTGTTTCCTTCCCCAGATTAGGAAATTTTTTAGTCACTATTTCTTCAAATAATTTTTCTGGCCCTTTCTCTCTCTCTTCTCCTTCTGAGACCCATATAATGCAAATGTTATTCCACATGACGTTTTCCAAAAGGTTCCATATGATATCTTCACTTTTTAAAATTCTTTCTTCATTTTGCTGCTCTGTCTGGAGGAGTTCCACCATTCTATCTTTTAGCTTGCTCATTAGTTTTTCTACCTCATCTACTCTGCTGTAGAAGCTGCTAGTGTATTTTTTCAATTCAGTCATAACTTCTGTTTGGTACTATCTTATATTTTTTATCTCATTGTGAAAGTTCTCAGTATGTTCATCCTTTCCTCTCCTGAGTTTAATGAGCATATTTATGACCATTACATTAAAGTCTATCAGATAGATTGCTTATCTCAGTTTCATTTAGTTGTTTTTCTGAGGTTTTTGTCTTGTTCGTTTGATTAAACCATATTCCTCTCTCTCCTCATTTTGCCTAATTCTCTGTTTCTTTCTATGTATTAGGTAAATCAGCTGTCTCTCCCAGGCTGTTGTATAGATTGTCATGTAGTCTATTTGGGGAAATATGCCAGGTACACTTGAAAATATTGTATATTCTGCAGTTGTTGGGTAAAATGTTATATGTCAATTAGGTCAAGGTGGCTGAAAGTGTTGTTCAGACTTCTATATTCTTTCTTGTTTTATTTTTTGTGTTTAATTGTTCTTTCAAGTACTGAGTAAAGAATGTTAAAATCTCCAACTATGATCTCTCAGTTGTTGTTTAACATGTTTTGAAACTCTGTTATTAACTGAAAACAGAGTTATAACTATAATGCCTTCCTGATATACTGACCTTTTCATCATTATGAAATCTATCTGTTTCCAGTAATGTTCCATGTTTTGAAGTTTATTTTTTTTCAGAAAATATTTTTATGTTTATTGTTTGCATGGCATATCATTGTCCCATCCTTTCACTTTGTAATCTATTTGTACCTTTGTATTTGAAGTATTTCTTTTGTAGACAGCATATGGTTGGGTCTTGCTTTTTTCTATCTAGTCTGACAATCTCTACTCTTGACTTGAGTATTTGATCCATTTATATTAATGTAATTAATTAAATGGTTGAATTAATGATGACCATGTTTCAACTTGTCTTCTATTTGTTTTGTCTGTTATTTTGCCTCCTTTGTCCTTTTCTCTCTGAATCCATCTACTATAAAGAGAGATTCTCTTGCTGGCATTGAAGAAAAATCTGCCACATTGTGAGTGGGCCAAATGGCTAGGACTGGATATGGTTTCTAAACTCAAATCAGAACCCAGTCAACAGTGATCACAAAAAAAGGGACATTTCAGTTCCTGTAAGGAACTAAATTCTGCCAACAACCAGTGATCTTGGAGACTCTAAGTCTCAGAAGAGATTGCTGCCCAGGCCAACACCTCAATGTTAGCCTGGAGAGACTCTATGCAGAGGACCCAACAAACCCATGCCTCCACCCCTGACCCACACAAACTGTGAGATGATAAATTTGTGTTGTATTGAGCTGCTAAATTTGTGGTAATTTTTTCTATAGCAATAAAAAACTAATACATATGGTAATAGAATCTATCCAAAATGAAACAAAGAAATTAAATAGGCTAAAAATAAACATGAAAAGAGTTTCAGTCACTTATAGGATATAATGAAACTGTCTAACACCTATGTAATTGGAAACCCAGAAAGAAGGTAGAGGCAAAAAAAATTTGAAAAATAAAGACTGAAAATTTATCCAGTTTGATAAAAATTATACTCTGACTGATCTAAGGAGCTCAAAAAACTCCAAGCAGGATGGACGCACACACACACAAACACACTCACTCACTCACTCACTTATATACACACTCATATACAACAAGATAAACTATAATCAAATTACTGAAAACCAGTAATAAGAGAAACAATCTTAAAAAGTAGCCAGAGAAAAAGGACATATACAAGTAAAGGAACAATGATTTTTTTTTTAATGGAAGATCGTTTTGGAAGATTTTTCATAAGAAACTATATGAGACAGAAGACAAAGGATCAACTTTTTTAAAGATCTGAAAAATATATCCTAAAGCTATAGAGGTGATAAAGCACTCCAGTGGCAGCAGTAGGTGCAGCAGTACATGCTCATCTTGGAGATGGTCATGGTGCAAGATGTGACACTATGCTTAGTGTTCAAGGCTCTATTCTCCCCAAACTGAATTGATCTGGACTGTGGTTTCGGCTTCTTTCCAGTCTTCCTGTTCCTTGCCTGATTCCAAACTTGGCCCACCCCTTCTAGGTATCTCTTGGAGGTACTCAAACAGCCTTCTCATGCATTTACTTAGTTCAGGCAAAATTGGTTTCCCTAATTGGGCAACTAAAAAATCTTAAAAACAGGAAAAATTCTTCATTTATTTCCTACTTACCTTACTTTCTTATCATCATTCAACACAGTTGGAAGTTGGGGGTCAAGTTAACTGAGTACTTTTCTAAGGCATTATAGCCATGTCCTTTATCCCAATTTAAACAGCTCTTTGAGCTTTCCTTTAAAACTTCTCTCCGTTCATGCTTTCCTCAACATTCCCATATTCTTTTCATTTCTTCACTGGATTACTGTTATGGGCTAAATTGTGTGTCCCACATTCATATGTTGAAGCCATAACCTCCAGTACCTCAAAATCTGACTGTATATGGAAACTGGGCCTTTAAAGAGGTGATTAAAACGAGGCTATTGGGTTGGCCCTGATCCAGTCTGACTAGAGTAGAGAAAATTTGGACACACAGAGAGACACGGGGCAGGGGTGGGTAGAGGTGTGTGCACAGAAGAAAGGCTGTGTCAGGACACAGAAGAAAGTGACTATCTGAAAGCCAAGGAGAGAGGCCTCAGTAGAAACCAAACCTGCTGACACATTGATCTTGCACCTCTAGCCTCCAGAACTGTGCAAAAATCAATTTCTGTGTTTTAGCCACCCAGTCCATGGTATTTTGTTATGGCAGCCTTAGTTTACTAATAAAACTATTAAAAATCATAAGGGAGCTGGAACATAGCCTTCACACTTCTTAACAGCCAGCAGGGTGATCTAAAAATCCATGTAACTCAGCGTTATTTGAGATCTCTCTGTCCCTTAAGAGATTTGAGTGAGCTTGGTTTAAACCTTCAGTTTCACAGAATTAAAGTCCATTTCCTTTCATTTAATTTATTCAAATTTCTGAACTTATTTTTTCATGGTCCCTTTGGATCCATTGCTGCAACTCTAAGTAATGTATGAGTTTAACCCTCTGCCAGCTGGTACATGGCATCTCATGATCTTCACCATTGTCCACAAGAAATTAAATTAATTCATGATTTTGTGACTGTAACAACTTTACTTAAGGCTCCAAGAGCTATGGGAGGAAACTGTATCTGGTACTGCACAGTCCTCTGCTTCCTAACTGGTTTTCCCTTTGACATTGCACTGGCTTCCCAAACCAGTAACTAGCTGTGGGATTATACCCACAACCACCTGAATAATAAACTCTAGCTTCCATTCCCTTACTGGACCTATCTCACTTAGCCTCTGAGTTATTCTGCTGAATAATAAGTTATTCTGCTATTCCATCCCTTTACTCAGAAGTCTACACAAGCTCCCTTGTTTGAAATTCATTTGCCATCTCCTGATTGCTTATATGCAGAGCCTAGACTCTATTCCAGCATTCCCCCTCCACAGTTTTCTCCCTCCACCTTCCAATATACATCACCCACAGCTGAAGCCACATAAAGCACACTCAGCCCTGATAAGCATGGCACCTTCTCTGTCCTGGACCTAGGTGCCTAGCCTAATGGTATAAATTGCTATGCCTTTGCCTGCTTTGTCACTGCTCTCTGTGGGCCAGAACCTCTGTTCTCTTGTGTCACCCTACATAGATGGCTTTCAGTTACTTCAGTCTCTCTCACAATGCCTGGCACAAAGTAGGTACTCAATAACTACGTGATGAATGAATATATCAACAAGTGAACAAAAAATACCCGTGTTCAAAATCTTCCAAGGAGTCTCATTGTTTAGAGGATAAAGTCCACAATGAATCCTGATGCCAAGGGCCCTCCAGAATCTGTGCCCAGCCTCTTTGTCCCAACTTCTCACTGGTCCCCACTCTTTCAACTCTTGTCGAAAACATTAAAGGCAGGCCCTGTATCCTGGAGGCAATGGGTAGGAATTAAGAGAGTGGGCTAGGCCTCTGATTTACCTGTGTGAATGCCAGTGCTCTTGAGTAATTTTTCTTTTTGGCTCTCTCTCCACCTGGAAGGAAGCAGACTATCCATGAGCCTCATAGACCTCTTCCAAAATAGGCCATAATTCAAGGCAGTGGCCAGAAAAGAACATTATCCAGTCAAATTCTACCTTAAGCAGAGGGTTTGTAGTTTCCCCCTTTAAAGGAGAACTCAAATGAGGAAATGAAGGGCATGATGATGTCTAAACAACCATGGTCTCTTCTAGCTAAAATTCTTCTACCAGATGTCCCCTCTCTCACCCTGAACCTTGCAATCTTGAAGCATTTTCCCTCAAGAATTCTCAAATGTCATTTTCTTGGGCAGATAAAAAGACTACAGTCTGGAAAGGGGCAGTGATTTTCCCAGGGTCACCCAGAAACTAAGGGCAAAGCCACGACTAAAATCCAAGCTCCCCAGTTTGTGAACCTGCTTTTTACACAGCACTCTGCATGTCCAATTTTGTGGAAGGTGGGAAGATGGAGACACTTGTTCTGAACAACCTTCAACCCCTGTCCTCTCCCAACTGATCCACACCAAAACAGTAGTAACACGCTTTGATTAAGCTTTACTGAGAGTCCTTATTCTTAGAATATGGTCTCATTTTGAGAAGGTAGAAGGGATGTGAGGAGCTGCAAGCAGCATGAGAAGAAATGGGAGGTTCAGATGATAAAACCCTGTCTCCCTGAGAATTCGCCATATAGAATTATAGGGAAAATGTAACTGTTTTTTCTCAACTTTCCATAAGGACCATTTATATTTTTATTTGGGGAAAAAATCATTTAAAATTACAAATATATGCTTACCAAAGAAAATAAAATATGGCAACAATGAAAACTGCAGAAACACAATCCATGAGAATCCACATGAACTTATAGTAACTTGGTGTCTGCAAAACAGAAAACAGTTAAAGGATTTACAGCTAGAAGGGATTTTAGATCATGTAGGCCAGGTCCCTTGCTTGGCTGCCAGGGATGGAGAGGGGGCAGACCAGGCAGAGCAACCTTGATGATGGGGTTGGTCTCAAACACAGAGAGTACCTGCTGCTATCCTAACAATCCCCCCTTACATGTGCCAAAGGCTCTACAAAGGATAAAATACTTCACACACTTCTCCCTGGACCCTCAAGATAGGTGTTTGAGGGAGTCCCAGAAATGTCACAGAGCAAGTCTATTCTGGACCCAGGACTACAGCCCAAGTTTCTTGACTTCCAGTGTTCTATGTTTTCATGGCATGGCTTCCCAAACCTGGCTGTGCATCCAAATCTACCAGAGCAGCTTTTAGTAATACAGGTTCCTGGGCCTCACTACAGACTCAGGAATTCGAATTTCTGTATTTTTAACAAGCTTCCCAGGAGCAAGCAACCAGTCTGTGAACCAGCATTTAGGAATCCTCTCCTAAATCATCATGCTTCAGATAAATATATTGAAATTATATCCTTGAAAAGGTATGTGCATTGGGACTTGACCTCTCTTGCTGCTGAGAACCCAATGCCACCAGGTGAACATACACAAGCTGGGTTCCTTAAGGATGACTGACCAAACAAAGAGAGACCACAGTCATCTCAGGTAAGACCATAGACATATGAATGAGGCCATCCTACCACTTAGTCCAGCCAAACTGGCTGAGCACAGAGAAACCACTCAGCCATCATAGAGAATGTGACAAACATTTGTTCGTTTTAAGCCACTAAGTATTAGATACTTTTTTTTAATGTAGTAAAAAGCTAATATACTGTATATCATTTATTTCATGATTCCCCATTTAAAATTTTTTAATTAACAGACCACTAAGCAGACAGGATTATTTTGAATAAAATTGCTTCTATTGTAGTATTTTTTTTAAACATCTTTATTGGAATATAATTGCTTTACAATGGTGTGTTAGTTTCTGCTGTATAACAAAGTGAATCAGCTAGACAAATACCTATATCCCCATATCTCCTCCCTCTTGCAGCTCCCTCCCACTCTCCCTATCCCACTCCTCCAGGTGGTCACAAAATTCCAAGCTGATCCCTCTGTGCTGTGTGGCTGCTTCCTACTAGCCATCTATTTTAGATTTGGAAGTGTGTATATGTCCATGCCACTCTCTCACTTCATCCCAGCTTACCCTTCCCACTCCCCATGTCCTCAAGTGTGTTCCCTTTTATCCACACCCTCTCTAGCATTTATTATTTGTAGATTTTCTGGTGATGGCCATTCTGACTGGTGTGAGGTGATACCTCATTGTAGTTTTGATTTGCATTTCTCTAATGATTAGTGATGTTGAGCATCCTTTCTTGTGTTTCTTGGCAATCTGTATATCTTCTTTGGAGAAATGTCTATTTAGGTTTTCTGTCCATTTTTGGATTGGGTTGTTTGTTGTTTTAATATTGAGCTGCATCAGTTACTTATAAATTTTGGAGATTAATCCTTTGTCAGTTGCTTCATTTGCAACTATTTTCTCCCATTCTGAGAGTTGTCTTTTCGTCTTGTTTATGGTTTCCTTTGCTGTGCAAAAGCTTTTAAGTTTCATTAGGTCCCCTTTTTTACTTTTGTTTTTATTTCCTTTTCTCTAGGAGGTGGGTCAAAAAGGATCTTGCTGTGATTTAAGTCATAGAGTGGTCTGCCTATGTTTTCATCTAAGAGTTTTATACTATCTGGCCTTATTTATGTCTTTAATCCATTTTGAGTTTATTTTTGTGTATGGTGTTAGGAAGAGCTCTAATTTCATTATTTTACATGTGGCTGTCCAGTTTTCCCAGCACCACTTATTGAAGAGGCTGTCTCTTCTCCATTGGATATTCTTGCCTCCTTTGTCAAAGATAAGGTGACCATATATGTGTGGGTTTATCTCTGGGCTTTCTATACTGTTCCATGTATCTATAATTGTTTTTGTGCCAGTACCATACTGTCTTGATTACTGTAGCTTTGTAGTATAGTCTGAAATCAGGGTGTCTGATTCCTCCAGCTCCATTTTTCTTTCTCAAGATTGCTTTGGCTATTCAGGGTCTTTTGTGTCTCCATACAAATTTTAAGATTTTTTGTTCTACTTCTGTGAAAAATGCCATTGGTAGTTTGATAGGGATTGCATTGAATCTGTAGTTTGCTTTTGGTAGTATAGTCATTTTCACAATGTTGATTCTTCCAATCCAAGAACATGGCATAGCTCTCCTGTTTGTAGCATCTTTAATTTCTTTCATCAGTGTCTTATAATTTTCTGCATACAGGTCTTTTGTCTCCTTAGGTAGGTTAATTCCTAGGTATTTTATTCTTTTTGTTGCAATGGTAAATGGGAGTGTTTCCTTAATTTCCCTGTCAGATTTTTCATCAGTGTATAGGAATGCAAGAGATATCTGTGCATTAATTTTGTATCCTGCTACTTTACCAAAATCATTGCTTAGCTCTAGTAGTTTTCAGGTAGCATCTTTGGGATTCTCTATGTATAGTATCCTGTCATCTGCAAACAGTGACAGCTTTACTTCTTCTTTTCTGATTTGGACTTCTTTTACTAAAACCCAAGGGACAATATCACGACAAACTATCTTACCTATGAAGGATACAGATTTTCCCAAACATTGGTGTTAAATCTAAATCTGGATGAGATCTAGCTACAAGCTGGTTTTGATGTGAATGCTTCCAAACTACTGCACTTTGAATCAAATTCACTAAATCCTGAAGCCCAGAAGATTCATTTCTGGCTGGTTTTTCTCCTGTGAATTGTGACTCTGGGAGGAATGGTATCTGAGAGTTAGCATGAGCGACTATGCTTGAACTCTAAGCAAAGACCAGGTAGAATATTCAGGGAAAAGGGAAGGAAATAATGTTTATCTGGTCCCTATTAACAACTGGGCGTCTTAAGTCATCTTCTTCTTAAACAGCTCTATTGAGATGATCATATGGTTTTTCTCCTTCAATTTGTTAATATGGTTTATCACATTAATTTGCGAATATTGAAGAATCCTTGCATTCCTGAGATAAACCCCACTTGATCATGGTGTATTATCCTTTTAATGTGTTGTTAGATTCTGTTTGCTAGTATTTTGTTGAGGATTTCTTCATCTATGTTAATCAGTGATATTGGCCTGTAGTTTTCTTTTTTGTGTGACATCTTTGTCTGGTTTTGGTATCAGGGTGATGGTGGCCTCGCAGAATGAGTTTGGGAGTGTTACTACCTCTGCTATATTTTGGAAGAGTTAGAGAATGATAGGTTGTAGCTCTTCTCTAAATGTTTGATAGAATACGTCTGTGAAGCCATCTGGTCCTGGGCTTTTGCTGGCTGGAAGATTTTTAATCACAGTTTCAATTTCAGTGCTTGTGATTGGTCTGTTTATATCTTCTATTTCTTCCTGGTTCAGTCACGGAAGGTTGTGCTTTTCTAAGAATTTGGCTATTTCTTCCAGGTTGTCCATTTTATTGGCATAGAGTTGCTTGTAGTCATCTCTCATGATTCTTTGTATTTCTGCAGTGTCAGTTGTTACTTCTCCTTTTTCATTTCTAATTCTATTGATTTAAGTCTTCTCCCTTTTTTTTTTGATGAGTCTGGCTAATGATTTATCAATTTTGTTTATATTCTCAAAGAACCAGCTTTTAGTTTTATTGATCTTTGCTATTGTTTCCTTCATTCCTATTTCATTTATTTCTGATCTGATCTTTTTGATTTCTTTCCTTCTGCTAACGTTGGGGGTTTTTTGTTCTTCTTTCTCTAATTGCTTTACGTGTAAGGTTAGGTTGTTTATTTGAGATGTTTCTTGTTTCTTGAGGTAGGATTGTATTGCTATAAACTTCCCTCTTAGAACTGCTTTTGCTGCATCCCGTAGATTTTGGGTCATCGTGTTTTCATTGTCATTTGTTTCCAGGTATTTTTGGATTTCCTCTTTGATTTCTTCAGTGATCTCTTTGTTATTTGTAGTGTATTGTTTAGCCTCCACGTGTCTGTATTTTTTACATATTTTTTAGTGTAATTGATATCTAGTCTCATAGTGTTGTGATTCGAAAAGATACTTGATATGATTTCAATTTTCTTAAATTTACCAAGGCTTGATTTGTTACCCATGATATGATCTATCCTGGAGAATGTTCCATGAGCACTTGAGAAGAAAGTGTATTCTGTTCTTTTTGGATGGAATGTCCAAAAAATATCAATTAAGTACATCTTGTTTAATGTATCATTTAAAGCTTGTGTTTCCTTATTTATTTTCATTTTAGATCATCTGTCCATTGGTGAAAGTGGGGTGTTAAAGTCCCCTACTATGATGGTGTTACTGTTGATTTCCCCTTTTATGGCTGTTAGCATTTGCCTTATATATTGAAGTGCTCCTATGTTGGGTGCATAAATATTTACAATTGTTATATCGCCTTCTTGGATTGAGCCCTTGAGCATTATGTAGTGTCCTTCTTTGTCTCTTGTAACACTCTTTATTTTAAAGTCTACTTTGGCTGATATGAGAACTGCTACTTCAGCTTTTTTTAAATTTCCATTTGCATGAAATATCTTTTTCCATCCCCTCACTTTCATTCTGTATGTGTCCCTAGGTCTGAAGTGGGTCTCTTGTAGACAGCATATATATGGGTCTTGTTTTTGTATCCATTCAGCCAGTCTATGTCTTTTGGTTGGAGTATTTAATGCATTTACATTTAAGGTAGTTATCGATATGTATGTTCTTATTACCATTTTCTTAATTGTTTTGGGTTTGTTACTGAAGTTCTCTTCCTTCTGTTGTGTTTTCTGCCTAGAGAAGTTCCTTTAGCATTTGTTGTAAAGCTGGTTTGGTGGTGCTGGATTCTCTTAGCTTTTGCTTGTCTGTAAAGGTTTTAATTTCTCTGCTGAATATAAATGAGGTCCTTGCTGGGTAGAGTAATCTTGGTTGTAGGTTTTTTCCCTTTCATCACTTTAAATATGTCCTTCCACTCCCTTCTGGCTTGCAAAGTTTCTGCTGAAAGATCAGCTGTTAACCTTATGGGGATTCCCTTGTATGTTATTCATTGTTTTTCCCTTGCTGCTTTTACTATTTTTTCTTTGCATTTAATTTTTGATAGTTTGATTAATATGTGTCTTGGTGTGTTTCTCCTTGTATTTATCCTCTATGAAACTCTGCACTTCCTGGACTTGACTATTTCCTTTTCCATATTAAGGAAGTTTTCAACTATAATCTCTTCAAATATTTTCTCAGTCCCTTATTTTACTCTTCTTCTTCTGGGACCCCTATAATTTGAATGTTGGTACGTTTAATGTCCCAGAGGTCTCTGAGACTCTCCTCAATTCTTTTCATTCTTTTTCTTTATTCTGCTCTGCGGTAGCTATTTCCACTATTTTATCTTCCAGGTCACCTATCCGTTTTTTGCCTCAGTTATTCTGCTACTGATTCCTTCTAGATAATTTTTAATTTCATTTATTGTGTTGTTCATCACTGTTTGTTTGCTCTCTAGCTCTCCTAGGTCCTTGTTAAACGTTTCTTGTATTTTCTCCATTCTATTTCCAAGATTTTGGATCATGTTTACTTTCATTACTCTGAATATATTTTTAGGTAGACTGCCTATTTCATCTTCATTTGTTTGTTTCAGTGGGTTTTTACCTTGCTCTTTCATCTGCTCTGTGTTTCTCTGTCTTCTCATTTTGCTTAACTTACTGTGTTTGGGGTCTCCTTTTTGGAGGCTGCAGGTTCGTAGTTCCCATTGTTTATGGTGTCTGCTGCCAGTTGGTAAGGTTGGTTCAGTGGGTTGTGTAGGCTTCCTGGTGGAGGGCACTGGTGCCTGTGTTCTGATGGATCAGGCTGGATCTTGTTTTTCTGGTGGGTAGGACCATGTCTGGTGGTGTGTTTTGGGGTGTCTGTGACCGTATTATGATTTTAGGCAGCCTCTGTGCTAATGGGTGGGGTTGTGTTCCTCTCTTGCTAGTTGTTTGGTATAGGGTGTCCAGCACTGTAGCTTGCTGGTCGTTGAGTGGAGCTGGGTCTTAGCGTTGAGATGGAGATCTCTGGGAGAGCTTTCGCCATTTGATATTATGTGGAGCCGGGAGGTCTCTGGTGGACCAGTGTCCTCAACTCGGCTCTCCCACCTCAGATGCATAGGCCTGACACCCAGCCAGAGCACCAAGACCCTGTCAGCCACATGGCTCAGAAGAAAAGGGAGGCAGGAAAGGAAGGAAGGAAGGAAGGAGGGAAGGAAGGAGGGAAGGAAAGAAGGAAGGAAAGAATAAAATTAAGTTATTAAAATAAAAAATTTAAAAATTATTAAAAATTAAAAAAAAGAAAAGGAAAGAAAGAAAGAAGAGAGCAACCAAACCAAAAAACAAATCCACTAATGATAACATGCACTAAAAACAACACAGACACAGACACACACACAAATGGACAGACAGAACCCTAGGACAAATGGTAAAAGCAAAGCTATACAGACAAAATCACACAAAGAAGCATACACATACACACTCACAAAAAGAGAAAAAGGAAAAAAAAATATATATATCATTGAAAAAGGAGAGCACCAAATCAATAAACAAATCTTCCAATGATAATAAACTCTAAATATTAAACTAAGATAAACATAAAACCAGAAACAAATTAGGTGCAGAAAGCAAACCCCAAGTCTACAGTTGCTCCCAAAGTCCACTGCCTCAATTTTGGGATGATTCATTGTCTATTCAGGTATTCCAGAGATGCAGAGTACATCAAGTTGATTGTGGATTTAATCCGCTGCTCCTGAGACTGCTGGGAGAAATTTCCCTTTCTCTACTTTGTCCACACAGCTCCTGGGGTTCAGCTTTGAATTTGGCCCCGCCTCTGCATGTAGGTCACCTGAGGGCATCTGTTCTTCGCTCAGACAGGACAGGGTTAAAGTAGCAGCTGATTAGGGGGCTCTGGGTCACTCAGGCCCGGGGGAGAGAGGGTTACAGAATGTGGGGCGAGCCTGCAGTGGCAGAGGCCAGCATGACGTTGCAACAGCCTGAGGCATGCCGTGTGTTCTCCAGGGGAAGTTGTCCCTGGATCACGGGACCCTGGCAGTGGGGGGCTGCACAGGCTCCCGAGAGGGGAGGTGTGCACAGTGACCTGTGCTTGCCCACAGGCTTCTTGGTGGCTCCAGCAGCAGCAGCCTTAGCGTTTCATGCCTGTCTCTGGTATCCGCGCTGATAGCAGCAGCTCACACCCGTCTCTGGAGCTCGTTTAGGCAGTGCTGTGAATACCCTCTCCTCGTGCACCACGAAACAATGGTCTCTTGCCTCTTAGACAGTTCCAGACTTTTCCCCAGACTCCCTCCCAGCTAGCTGTGGTGCACTAGACCCCTTCAGGCTGTGTTCACACAGCCAACCCCAGTCCTCTCCCTGGGATCTGACCTCCGAAGTCAGAGCCTCAGCTCCCAGCCCTCACCCACCCCAGCGGGTGAATAGACAAGCCTTTCAGGCTGGTGAGTGCTGGGCAGCACCGATCCTC
This sequence comes from Physeter macrocephalus, assembly GCF_002837175.3. NCBI lineage: Eukaryota > Metazoa > Chordata > Mammalia > Artiodactyla > Physeteridae > Physeter > Physeter macrocephalus. The sequence continues at coordinate 55,738,471 of NC_041229.1, read as the reverse complement.
TGTGCGGGAATCTCTCTGCTTTGCCGTCCGAACCCCTGTTGCTGCACTCTCCTCCGTGACTCCAAAGCTTCCCCCCTCCAACACCTGCAGCCTCCGCCAGCGAAGGGCCTTCCTAGTGTGTGGAAGCTTTTCCTCCTTCACAGCTCCCTCCCAGAGGTGCAGGTCCCGTACTTATTCTTTTGTCACTGTTTTTTCTTTTTTCTTTTGCCCTACCCAGGTACGTGGGGAGTTTCTTGCCTTTTGGGAAGTCTGAGGTCTTCTGCCAGCGTTCAGTAAGTGTTCTGTAGGAGTTGTTCCACATGTAGATGGATTTCTGATGTATTTGCGGGGAGGAAGGCAATCTCCACGTCTTACTCCTCCACCATCTTGAAGGTTTCCCTATTGTAGTATTTTAATCCCCAATTTACAAATAAACAAATAACCTGTCTGAGGCCCAGACAGGTTAAATAACATTTCCAAGTTCACACAGTAAGTGGTAGAGCTAAGATTTGAATCTGCATATTCTAATCCAGAGTGTGGGCTGCTTAGGAAAGCCCTTGGGATACTGGCCCCACCTCCCTGAACAAAGTGACTTTGGGTCCTTTAAAAAAGCCCAGGCCAGGTATAGAAGGAAGTTTTTTACTTACATTCTTTTATGCTCTTTGAATTTTGAATCACATGAATTTATTATCAATTCAAATATTATGAATTAAAATATTAAAATGAAAAGTTTTACTTAATAAAGTTTTATTTGATATATACAAAGGGACAACTTTAAGACATTACTGATTTAGGGGGGATAGGATTATGGAGGAGTGTATTGCTTTCTAATTTATAGATTTTTATAATGATTGAATTTTATATAATGAACAAGTTTACTCTGCAATCAATTTTAAAAAACAAAAATGTTAGACAAGTATATAGTACATACATGAAGCGGGATAGTATGGGGACAGACAAGTGGAGAGGCTTTACCTATGCCAAGGGACCTGCCATCCAAGGTTTCCTTGAGGGTCATCTACAGAAAACTGACCGAGCCACCAAGAAAGAAGGGGTAAGCAATTTTACACTGCCACCAGAGGGCCTCAGTGCAGTACTGGCCCTATGAGATTGTGCCCTTGGCCTTGATCCCCTTTCTCCTGCTCCTGACCCTGATCAAGACAGAAACAAGGGCCAGTGAACCTGGAGTTATGGAGAAAGCAACAAGAAATATTTAGGCCTCTCATTTAAAAGCTTTAATTTTCAAGGCTGTTTAGAGTCTGGGTTATTCTCTGGACTAGACTGTTGATGCTGAACTGAGGTTTTTTGGTGACTAAACTGTACTTTAAGAAATTATCTAAGAGTGACTAGAAAAGCTATGGGATCTGAGTGAGACCTCATTCAAGGGCAAGGAAAGATCTAGTTCACAGAGCAGTTTAAAGAGTCAGTGGAGAGAAATTAAGCTGTTTTCTGTTATAGATGTCTGACTCAGTCAACATACTCTACACTGATTTGAAAAACAGCTTCTGTAGCAGTTAACTGGTTAGCTGGGGTTCCCTCTACAGAGAGTAAGTGGTGGGATTTAGCTGGGATTAAAACACAGGTCTTCAGGTCCCCACACTTCTGGCCATAAGCAGTAGCAGGACAGAAGGTGAAATCAAGCTCAGTGGCTGGACACTCACTCTCCTTTTCAAAAGCATTTTGCTCAGGACACACAGTTTTCGCTTTGGAATCAAGTACACTTGATTTTCTCCCCACACCCCATGCCACTGTCATTGTTGCTGTGCCTACAGGAAGGTGTGGCTGCAGTAACAAAACTCTGGAGTCAGACCTCATTTTGAATCTTGTATCATGTGAAGCTACAAACTTCAGATCCCCCATGGGGATACTCCTAGTGGTTAACTCAGAGGGTTAAATTACATAATGCATGAAAGGCACAGTGTGAGGATTCAATAAATAGCAATTATTAAAACAACATTAATTTTTCCCTGAAAATCACAGAAGGATCTGGGTGAGAGAAAGGGGAATGCCATTTCCAATGTCACATAAATCTCTGCTCTTAAGCAGCTTCCCTGGGGACTGCACAGTGGGCAATGTAGGGGTGGGGTGGGGTGGGGGACAGAGACCCCTATTATACCAGAGTTGGAAGAACAATCTGGACCATCAGCTCACCATGAAGAAGTAAGGGTGATTTATCTCATTTAGGACCTGAATGTTGTCTGTGGTCACTGAGTGAATGCTGGAGCACCAGGCCAATGAGAAAAGCCAAGGTTCATTGACAATGTATAAGTTGATGTTGATGTTAACTGCTTTATATTCTCTGGGAAGAAAAAGAACCCACAGGAGATTTAGACTTAATCTCACTCTCATCATGTAAAAGAGAAACAGCCACCGTGTTTGTGAAAGGCTGTTGCTTAAATCACCAGAAGTAGTTGGTAGTAGGACAACTTATGATATGACATGCAGAATGAGCTCATGTTACAGTGAGATAAAGAACTGGATTTAATACCTTTGCTCCTGTACCAACAGTATTTTAGTAAACTGGCTTCCTAAGGGAAAGAGAAGGGAAGAAAGGAAGGAAGGAGAAGAGGGAGAGAGGGAGGGAGGGAGGGAGGGAGGGAGGGAGGAAGGAAAGGGCGACGGAGGAAAAGCCCTAACTGTAGAATTTGCCAATTTCCATGGTGTAAATACTCCCACAATTTGCTCCCATAAGCTGAAATGCACCAGCTCCAGTACACTGTTGTGTAGCAAATGTACTTACTTCCATCAGAGTACTTACCACACTCTACTCTATTTATCTGCTTTCCTATCAGTCTTCTTTACTTGACTGTAAGCAAATTAAGAGCAGAGACTGTGTCTTACTCATCTCTGTATATCCAGTACCTAGCATACCTGCTTTCAGAAATAGTTAAAGGAAGGAATGAAGAAATGAATACCAATTTGGTGAATATTTAAATTTCAAATATAAAGAATTTTTATAAGCATTGAGTAGGGGGAATGGAACACAACACTTCCCAATGTCAGAACTTCATATGTCAGTAAATATTTGTGCACTATCTATAGAAACAGTAGAAGAACACCTAGTCAAGCTGTCATTTTCAGAGATTAAATTTCTCAGAAAATACACCATGTAAGTGCCTTCAAAAGACTTTTTAAACCCTGAGGTGGTATAGCATATTGAAAAAAGCTCTGTACAAGCCTGGGTTTGAATCCCAGCTCTGTCACATACTAACTTGGCAATTTCTTAGGCTCAGTGTATAAACTGTAAAATAAAAATAACCATACCACCTTTACAGGAGTGCTTGCCATTAGTTACCCAATATTTTAGATTGTCTTTAAGACAATTCTACAGATCACCTAAAGATAAATTTTAAAAATAGAAATAAGGAAATGGTTTTTAAAAACCTACTTTTTATACTTTTTGAAACCAACACACAAAAACCACATTTCTATATATTAATAAACATATAGAAATTGAAATTTAAAACAATACTATTAGCAATCACTCCAAAGAAAATTAAATAATTAGGTATAAACTTAACAAAACAAGGAAGGATCTGAAAGCTGTAAACTGCATAATAGTGATGAAAGAATATGTTTAAAACATAGGAGAAATCTTTGAGATCTAAGAGCTAGACAAAGAACTCTTAGACTTGACACTAAAAGCATGATCCATAAAAGGTAAAATGGACAAGTTAGACCTCATCAAAATTTTAAAATTCTGCTCTGTGGGAGACTCTGTTAAGAGGATGCTACAGACCAGCCATACTGGGACAAAATATTTACAAACAACATATACAACAGAGGACTAGTATCTATAATATAGAGAGAACCCTCAAAATTCAATAATAAAAAAAATTCAAGCAATTCAGTTAGAAAGGATATGAAGAGACATTTCACTGAAGAGGGTACACCATTGGGAAATAAACACATGATAATATGGGCAACATCATTAGCCATCAGAGAATGAAAATTAAAACCACAATGAGATATCACTACACACCTATTGGAATGGCTACAATAATAAATAGTGACAATGCCAAAAATTGGTAAGGATGTAGAGGCTCTAGGTCATTATACATTGCTAGCAGGAACATAAAAGTTTCCCAAAAAAAGTTTGGCAGTTTCTCATAAAACTAGACAAGTAATTACCATAACCCAGCAACTGCATTCTTAGGGATTTATCTCATAAAAACACTTATTTCACGGGAGAGGATTCTTGGAAGATGGCAGAGAAGGAAACACCAGGAATCTCTCTCCCCACCTAGACAAAAACTGCACTAAAAGAATCTGCCTAATAAAACTATTTTGTAACTATGGAATCTACTGAAGGCTTTCAACTTCCAGGGGAGTTCTGGATGGTAAGTTATAGTTAACTTTGGTTGATTTCATCACTTGGCACGGTAGCAGTTACAGTACACCAGCCCCTAGCCCCATGGCAGGCAGCTGTGTCCATGTTCCTGAAGCAGCCTGCACACACCTTGTAGGAACCAAGGTGAGCCAAAAGGATGCTATCCTTCATATATTAGGGATCTGTGCTCTGATCACTGATTGATGCTTCCATTCACAGAGCTGTAGACGGAGTAGGGAAGCCATGGTTTTTGTACCTTCCCCCATTGTTGCAAACCCCTCCCACTCCCACTGAAGTGACTACCAGGGGTTAAAAGGGCCAGCACTCTTTCCTCCCCACCTTTTATTTTTTCCCTTTTTGGGAGTCATACATTAAAGACTAGGACATGCAAAAGCAACTTTATATATGGGGAAAATTAGAAAGTGACCATGTATGAGCAGGGAAAGGAACAGAAGAGATTTGAGAAGAACTCAGGTTGATCCTTGGCACAGAGACAGCCAACAACAACAAATAAACAAATAACAAAAATACAGCATACCTTGAGGAAGGGAAGAATCTGATTTCCAGAGTTACCAGATTATTAGATTGAAATATACATTTTTCAACAAAATAAAATCACAAGGCATACTAAGAAACAAGAAAATAGGGTCCATTCAAAGGAAAAAAAATAAATTGATAAAAACTGTTCCCAGAAAAGAGCTGTTGGCAGATATGCTAGACAAAGACTTGGAAACAAATATCTTAAAGATACTCAAAGAACTAAAGGAAGATGTAGATAAAGTTTAAAAATGTATAAACAAAATTTAAATATTAATAAAGAACATAAATCCTAAAAAAGAAACCAAAAAAAGAATTCTAGAACTGAACAGTATAGTAACTGAAATGAAAATTTTATTATTAGGATCCAAAGGCAGATTTGAGAAGGTAGAAGAAAGAATTGGTGAAGTTGAAGATAGGCCAATAGATGTTAACCATTCTGAAGAACAGAAAGAAAAAAAACTGAAGAAAAGTGAACAGCCTAAGATATCTATGGGACACCATCAAACAGATCAATTCCCAAAAGGAAAAGAGACCAGGACAGAAAGAATATTTGAAGAAATAATGGCTTAAAACTTCTCAAATTTGATCAAAGACATGAAGGAAAACATCCAAGAAGATCAACAAACTCCAAGTAAGATGAATTCAAAGGGACTCACACTGAGACGCATTATAATCAGACTTTCAAAAGCCATAGAGAGAATACTGAAAGCATCAAGAGAGAAGCGACTTGTCTCATACAAGGGATCCTCAACATCACCAGCAGATTTCTCATCAGAACTTTGGAGTCCAGAGGCAGTGGACCAACCTATTCAAAGTGTTAAAATACTGTCAATGAAGGATCCTATATCCAGAAAAACTGTCATTCAGAAGTGAGAAACAAATTAAGATAGTCCCAGAAGAACTAAAGCTGAAGGAGTTCATGGCCACTAGACTCACCTTGCAAGAAAAACTAAATGGAGTCCTGCAAGGTGAAATGAATGGACACTAGACAGTTACTCAAAACTGAATGAAGAAATAAAGATCTCAATAAAAGCAAATATATGGGCAATTATAAAAGCTAGTATTATTGTAACTCTGGTTTGTAACTGTACCTTTTATTTTCTACATGATTTAAGAGACTAATATAGCTAAAGAAAAAAAATTATTAGTCTAAAAGTTAGTATTATTGTAAATTTGGTTTGTAGCTCCAGAAGTTGTTTTCTATGTAATTTGAGACTAATGCATTTTTTTAAATTACTAGTTTATGTTTTGGGGCACACAATGTATAAAGATTTAATTTTCTGATGCTAACAACCCAAAAAGGTAGGAATAGATCTGTAAAGGAACAGAGTTTTTCCATATTATTGAAGTTAAGCTTATATAAATTCAAATAAGAGTGTTAAAGTTTTAGTATAGTAAATGTAATTCCCATGGTAACCACAAATAAAATAGATATAGAATATACACCTCCAAAAAATGAGAAAAGGATTTAAACATTTCACTATAAAAGGTCAACAAAACAACAAAGAAAATTGTAATGCAGAAACCAAAGGGACAAAAAAGTTATAACGCATATAGAAAGTAAAAAAAAACAAAACAGATGACAGAAACAAAATAACAAATATTTACAGAAATGACAGAAGTAACAGTGTGACAAAATCCCTCCTTGTCAGTAATTATTTTAAATATAAATGGGTCAAACTCTCTAAGTAAAAGACAGAGACTGGCAGAACAGATAAAACATATGTTTCAATTCATGATGTCTACAAGAGACTCACTTTATATTCAAAGACACAGATAGATTACAAGGCAAAGGATGGAAAGACAGCCCATGCAGATAGTAACCAACAAGAGTAGGGGTGGCCATGCTGATATTAGACAAAATAGGCTTTATATCAAGGTTTTAAGAGACAAAGAAGGACATTATATATTAATAAGAGGTTCAATACAGCAAGAAGATACAATAATTATAAACATTTACACACGTAATGACAGATCAGCAAAATTTACAGAGCAAAATTTGACAGAATTGAAGGGAGAAATAGACAGCTGTACAATAATTATTAGAGATTTCAATATCCCACTCTCAACAATGGATAGAACAACCACACCAAAGGTAAGTAAGGAAATAGAGTACTTAATCAACACAAGGACTAACTATATCTAACAGACATATACATAACTCAGCCCAAGACTAACAACATACACATTCTTCTCAAGTGCACACTTTGCAAGATAGGCCACGTTAGGCAACAAATTAAGTCTCGATAGATTCAAACAGATTGATACCATACAAGTATCTCCTCCAACCACAACAAGATGAAATTAGAAGTCAATAACATAAGGAAAACTGGAAAATTCACATATTCGTGGAACTTAACACACTTTTAAACTACCAATGGATCAAAAAAGAAATCACAAGGGAAATTACAAAATACCTGGAGACAAATGAGAAAAAAAAAAAACATACCAAAACTTATGGCATGCAGCAAAAGTGGTGCTGGGGGTAAATTCATAGTTATACATGCTTACATTTAAAAAACAAGAAAGATCTCAAATCAGCATCCTAACTTTGTAACTTAAGGAACTAGAAAAAGAAGAACAAATTGATCCAACATAGCAAAAGAAAGAAAATAATAAAGATTAGAGCAGATATAAATGAAACAGAAAACAGAAAACCAATAGAGAAAATCAATAAACCCAAAGGTTAGTTCTTCAAAAAGACCAACAAAATTGATAAACCTTTATCTAGATGTACTATTAATAAAAAGAGAAACTCAAATTACTGAAAGCAGAAATAAAAGTGGGGACATTACTACCAATTTTACAGAAATATAAAGGATTATAAGAGAGTACTATGAACAGTTGTATCCCAACAAATTGGATAACCTAGATGAAACAAATTCCTAGAAACACAAAACCTACTTTTTAATCATAAAGAATTAGAAAATGCAAATAGACATACAATGAATAAGGAGATTGAATCATTAACCAAAAACCTTCCAACAAAGAAAAGTCCTGGACCCATTGCCTTCACTGTTGAATTCCACCAAACGTTTCAAGAAGAACTAATACTAACCCATTAGGATAGCTACATCAAGAAAAAAAACCCCAGAAATCAACAAGGGTGCAGAGGATATAGAGAAATTGGAAACCCTGTGTACCGTTGGTACAGCTGTTACGGAAAGCAGTATGACAGTTCCTCAAAATATTAAAAATAGAATTACCATATGATCCAGAAAGTCCACTTAATGGATATATTGCCAAAACAATTGAAGAAGGATCTTGAAGAGATATTTGTACACTCATGTTCATAGCAGCATTATTCATTATAGCTAGAATGTGGAAGCAACTCAAGTGTTCATCAACTGATGAATGAATAAGCAAACTGTGGTGTATACATGCAATGGAATATTATTTAGCCTTAAAAAAGAAAGAAATTCTGCAATGGATAGATTTAACATGGATGAACCTAGAGGATTTTATGCTAAGTGAAATAAACCAGTTGCAAAAAGACAAATACTACATGATTCCACTTATATAAGTCAAAATCAGAGAAAGAACACAGAATGGTGGTTGCCAGGGTCTGGGGGTGGGGGAGTTGGTAGGGATGTTATTGTTTAATGAGTATAGAATTTGAGCTTACAAGACGAAAAGAGTTAGGTAGCTTGATGGCAGAGATGGCTGCACAATGTAATGAATGTATATTAGAATGAATGAACTGTATGCTTACAAATGATTAAAACAGTACATTTTATATTATATGTATTTTTACCACAGTTAAAACATTTTTAAAAAATGACTAAAATCTGAATAAACTATAGACTTTTAGTTTAAAAACCTTATGTTCACATGAAAACCTGTACACAAATGTTCATAACAGATTTATTTATAATAGCTCATAAACAGAAACAGTCAGATAGCCTTAAGTTGGTGAATGATTAAACAAACTTCAGTACCTCCACACAATGGAATACTACTCAGCAATGAAAAAGGATAAACTATTATATACGTAATAACCTGGATAACTCTCAAAGGGAATTATATTGAATGAAAAAAAGCCAATCACAACAGGTTATATACTCTATGATACTATTTATATTACATTCTCAAAATGACAAAATAATAAAAGTAGAGAACAGATTAGTGATTGTGAAGAGCTAGGGTCTGAGGTGAGGGGAAGTGGATGGAAGTAAAGGGAGTGTAGTTATCAAAGGGAAACAAAAAGAATACTTCCAGTGATGAAACTAGTCTATGTCTTGGTTGTGGCATTGGATATACAACCCTACATGTGTGATAAAACTGCACAGAGCTATATATACAAACACACACAAGATGAATATAAGTAAAACTGGGGAAATTTGAATAAGATTGGTGGATTGCATCAATGTCAATACCTTGGTTTTGATATTGTACTACAGTTTTGCAAGTTTTACCATTGGAGTAAACTCGGTAAAAGGTATACAGAATCATTGTGTGTTATTTCTTACAGGTTAATATGCAATTATCTCAAAATAAAAAGTTTAATTTAAAAAACAATTTTAAAAAATATAATAAAAATGTACTCAGGTTTATAACAAAAATATTATTTATAACAACAATAGCACAAAGGGCAGCAGATAGGCAATGGAATTAATATTTTAATATTCTATACTCTATATTATGGAATAATTTAACTCAAGGTGGATTGTAATAAGATAAGGATACTTTTTATAATTCCTAGAGCAACCAGTAAAAAATAATTTAAAAATGTAAGAAGCCAGTAGAGGAGATAGAATAGAATACTAAAAAATAATTGATTAACTAAAAAAAATTAAAAGGCAGAAAAGAATGACCAAAATAACCAACCTAGAATAAAAAGGACAAATAGAAAAAAATAGTATGATGTAATATAAACCCAAGTATATTATTATTAAACTAAATATTAATGGGCCAAACATTCCCATTGAAAAAGCAGAGACTGTCCTACTAAATATAAAAGCAAGAACCAATAATATTTTATGAGATGTTTATAAGAGATGTACTTAAATATAATATTTAAGACACAAAGCAGTTGAAAGACAAAGGACACAAAAAGAAATATCACACAAATACTAATTATAAGAAAGCAAGTGTGGCAATATTAATAAAAGTAATTTTTAGACAAGAATTATAACCAGAGAAAATGGACATTTCATAATGAAAGGGTGGATTCACCAAAAAGATCTAACAATTCTAAAGTGCAAATACACCTAATAAAAGAGTTTAAAATATGAGAAGCCAAACAACCATAACAATCACAATAACAGCAACAAACAGAGCTAAAGGGAGAAGTATACAAATCAACAATCATAATTGGAGATACTACACCCCCTTCTCCATAACTGACAGATGATGCACAAGGAGGCCTTAATTTCTCTCTGACTGAAGAGGTTGCTCCCAGAAGAAAGAAGGAAGAAGACATGGTCTAATCTCTTTGTCAACATGATACCTACATCTTTTCTAAATAGAATAATAATATTTACCAGGAAGAGAGGCCTTATGTATAGAACATTTTTTAAAAGGATGTTTCTGGTTGAGTATTTCTTTATTATATATTTTTAAAATAAATACAGAATGTGGATTTATGAGGCATACGTCCTGGAGAAAGTCACATAAGCTATACAACTCCCTGGGAGTATTAAATGCAGATGTTCTGTAACTCAAATGCTCTCCTTTTAAGTGAAATAACCCTGCAAACACTCACTTGGAGGCCGTATCTATTACTGTGGGCCACAGAGTATGTGTCCAATAAAGAAAGAAATCTGCAAAGTTGAAATCAATGTCTCTGACCTCTCCTTGCTTTGTCTGAGCCTTTTGATAGACTGCTGTATCTTTGAAATTAATAATAAAACTTAATAGTAGGTAAGTTCTCTGATGTGTGTGAGTTTGATCTGCAAACTAATGTTTCGTGTTAACTGAATAGAAAAAGCAGGGGTGAAATGCAGTATAAAATGCTTAAAAAGACTATCAACCAATTTAAACTAATTGATATTTATAGAATATCACACCCAACAAATGAAGAGAGCTCACCTTTTTCAGGTGGACATGGGAAGTTCACCAAGATATACAACACAGTGGTCTATAAGACAAGTTTAAATACATTTAAAGTATTGAAATCAAGTGTTTTATAATGTTCATCGAGCACTCTTGATTAGCACCAAGGTGAGCTTTGGTGAGATTTTTTATCATTTCTAGGTGTCTGGACTACAAGAAGAAATCAATGGGGAGGAGATTTATAAATCAGCATTCATGTCAAGACAAATCAAAATAATGCCTCTATTATTTCAATCAATAAACCATTTTTATTCCCAACATCTGATATACACATTGTGTCCATCTGTTTGTATTTCAAATTGGCAGCTTTGCCTTATACCAAAACAAACCTTTCAAAGGCGTGTCAATAAAATTAAAAATTTTAAAAGAAAAAAAAAAGTATTGAAATCATATAGAGCTGTTCTCTGGTCACAGTGACCTTAAATCAGAAGTCAATAACACTAGAGTAGACGGAAAATCCTCAAATTTTAAAAAAGTTAGCAACACGTTTCTAAATAATCCATGAGTCAAGTGGGAAATAAAAATTTTTTTTAATATTTTAAATTGGATAATAAGAATATATCAAAATTATTTGTGGAATGCAATTAAAGCAATGCTTGCAGGGAAATTTATAGCTTTAAATGTTTACATTAGAAAAGAAGATCTAGAATCAATCACCTAATTTTCTGCTTCTAAAAGAAGAGCAAATTAAACCTAAAGGAAATGGAAGAAAGAAAATAATAAAGATAACAGCAGTCAATGAAATAGGAAAGAAAATGTGCAACAGAATAAAGCTAACAAAGTCAAAATTTGGTGTTTTGAAATGGTTAATAAAATTCATAAACCCCTGGCAAGACTGACCAAGAATCAGAGGGAAAATAAAAATTTTCAGTACCAAAATGTATTGGAACTACAGGTGACAGTTGCACAACATTGTGAATGTACTAAATGCCACTGAATTGTTTACTTTAAAATGGTTAACTTTGTGTGAATTTCACCTCACTAAAGTTTTCATAAATTAAAATTTTTTAAACACTTAAAAATTCCCACATCAGAAATAAAACAGAGGGCATCTCTATATTCATATAAGTTTGATCAAAGTAATGTATTTAAAGCATTCTCAGTCAAAATGGCAAGGTCACAATGTCTTGTGAGTGTGGTCTGATGGAAGTAAGCACTGATCACAGAGAATGTATTGGAAATGTGATCATAATAAGTATTCTGGTCATGAACAGTATACAAATAACAAGTTACAACTGCTTAACTTCTTAAAATTTAGTGTTTCTTGAGGGGAATGACTTGGAATAAAGTCTGCTCATGAACTGTCACAGTCAACCTTGTATTATAGGCATATGGAAAAAACCCTTATTTTTCCTTAAGAAAAAGGATGATGCCTTGCTTATGTTGACTTTTCACATAAAACTAGCATGGCGCACTGTACATTTTACTACTTGGTGAATATTTGCTGAGCTAAACTAAACTGCTTGATTTTCTAATAGGACTCAGGATATGATCTCTCTTAAGTCTGATGCCAGCTGAAACTATGCCCATATAACTACGGCCAAGGAATAACTAAAGGCTTATTAGTGAAAGAATTTGGACTCTGGAGTCTGTCAGGCCTATATTTAAATCTCAGTGTGGTCCCTTACTGACCAACTGTATTGACTTTGGTGAATTACCTAACCTCCCTGAACTTTTCCTCCTTAGAGGCAAGATTCCTCATTCGCAAAATGGTGGTGATGATAATTTCCAGGGTACAGCATGTAAGGATGGTGATGATAAAAGCAACATTCATACAACAACATATGAACAACATTATGTTCATACATTTGCCCAGCATTTTGCTCTGTGCATATATGAATTATGTCACTTAATCTTTTAACCATTCTATCAAGTTACTGTTATCCTTAATTTTCAAATGAGAAAACTGATTATTAGAAACTTGTCCAAAGTCACGTGTAGCTGATGGGTAAGCCAGAATTTCAAAAAAAGCCTGTGGTCTACCAACAGAACTTGACACATAATAAAGGCTCAATAGTGGAAGCTATTATAATTATTTCCAACTACTAGATTAATCTAAATTATGATTAGGAGAGAAGGAATTCATCTTGGAGCCATTTTCTCTTTGATAAAAAAGTAAAAGGAAATAGAAATACACTCAAAACAGAGGAATAGTTGGGCAAAGAGAAATCTTCTGAATGGGAAGAGGTAAAACATGTATAATTATCTAATTCTAAAAGAAAAAAGACATATGTTATGATCATCTCCCCCCATGGCCAGAGAGGCCGGAAAAGTCAGAACATGAACAGAGGTGTATCCAACAGCCTAGCTCATGGCTTGAGATACAGAAAGATATCTAGGGGAATTTTTACTAGCTCAAGGAGATTTTGGAGATATATATGTATATCTGAACAAAATATATATATATGTTCAGACTGTCTCTGAAACCTTTACAATTATCTGAAAAAAATTATTTTTAATCTAAGAGAAAGGGAATATGGATTAAGTTAAACAGTGATTAATAATAGTTAAGTTTGAAAAAGTTACCATTTTATTCCCAGGTGCTTTTAATTCTAATAATCTGTCCCTGATTATATATTTATAAATGTGGTGGTTAAGAATTTCAGTTTCTTCTCATACTTGGCTGTTTTAAGGGTTTTTCTAATAATGATTTAATTATATTCTGAATTATATCTATAAGAAATCTAGCTATCTGGATTACAAAGTTATTTACAAGGTACTGCAATCCATCTAGTAATGGCAGAAGGAAATCAACAACTTTCTGAGTTCTGACTTTTCAATGATCAATTTATATAAAAACAAAAACACCAAGCATACAAAAAGGTGTGTTGAATGATGAAAGATTGAAGCATGAAGGAGGAGCTGAAGAGTATGTTCCAGGAAGAGTCTACCCTTGATAAATGTTTGTTGGCAGAGATGGAGGGAAGGGTAAGAAGATGAAAACAGGAGATTCCAAAAAGATAGCCACACACAGAAATCCTGAGGTGGGAGGGGGAACCTAAGTAGCTTGGTTGGGATGCAGATTTCATGCAAGTAAGGCAATATATGCCAAAAGAGATGTGGTCAAACACTTACCTCAAGCCACTGTAGAACAACCTCTTGTAGTCAACATTTATTCTACTGATATTTTCTTTTGTGAGGCGTTCAATGGAGAATAACTGGCTCACTTGCTGAAAACCAGGAGCTCTTTTCCTGACATACTCCCTATCAAAACCAGGCAACCAAAAAATCTGTAAGGAAAAACAGGAAGTCTTTCAGTGGATAATCCAGCTGTTTAGGTACAAACAGCCCCAAGTAGAATAGGTGGAGCCCCATTCCAGCATGAGTAACAGTCCATAGGGAGCAGAGAGATTCTAGCCCTTGGTGATAGAGTCAACTTGGCCTAATATTGTCTAATGAATTCTTATAATGGGGCTTTCAGCCAGGTTGTTCTGGAGCTGAGTTTTCCCAGTTAACATCATCGGACCAAGGGTCCACTGTGTCCTCACACTAGCCAGAGTGGATGAGGAGCTGGTACGTGTGGATGAAAGGTGGGAATCATAAACATCTCCTCTGGCTAATGATGCTAAAAATCATCTTTGCAAGGGGTCATTTCCTGCCAACAGGGAATGCTATTATGACTCATCTGTGGAAATAGTTCTATTTGCAAAAAGACACATATTTGTTTCACTCATAGCTTTCTACTATATTCTGAGAATTTAAGACATTTGGAATGAGTGACTGCCCAAATGCAGAGTTGCTTCTGAAAAACATGATGAAAAAGTCTCTGCTCAAAAAGTCTCTTTATATGTCATTAATGAAGGCCAAGTCCTCAAAGCCTTAGTGTTCCATACCAAAGCTCTTTCTTTTTTTTATTTTTTTTAAATAAGGACCAATGGCTATAGAACTTGAGTGGCTTGGCCAATTAAATAAATTATTCCCCCCCAGTGGGGAGCAGCAACTAAGAGAAGAAAGATGGGGTAGATTCTTTCTCCCCGTTACCTCGAGGCTCTTTCTAATAGCTGTATGCTGGTGATGGTGCAGGTCACATCATATAGCCATTACACACATTCCCTTTTAACAGAGTGGTGACATTTCATTTGGTTTGTAATAGCAAATAGCCTCAATGTTTTTCCCCACTGATGTAAATTTCATTGGGTCATTCTTAGATTGCCACATATAGCTGTATAAAGTAGTCATCTCCATTTTTACAGGGAGCAAAATTATTTTAGGATCCCAGGGAAGATCTACAAGGTAGGTCACATTCAGCTGCTATGCTCCTGGGACATGATACCCACCTCCCAACCTTTACCATAAATACTAAGATAGACATACCAGATGTTGCTCAATCTTAGAGTCAAGGATCACGCTTACTACATGGCGGACATACGAGCTTCTGTGAAAATGTCTTGGTGCAGGGGCATTAAGATCAAATATCACAGATTTTTTTTCCTTCTGTGCAAGTTCCAATAATTCAGTTAGTTTTGGAATCTTCTGATTTCCTGCTTTTTCTCTATCAGCCTCTGATAGGGGCTTCATATTGTAAAATGGTTTGAACTAAAAATAAATACATCAGAGAAAACACTGGCTCCTATCAAAAGCATTTTCCAATTCTCCTGCTTTTAGCCCCACACCCAGCCCCACCTCCATGTTGGTCCATTACCATTCAACCCACCAGGCCCTCCGAAATACTGGTCCTGAGAGAAGATTTGCCAAGAGGAGAAATTAAATGTAATCTCCATAGGTAATCGTGGTATTTGGAATGATTTATTCTATATTGTAGAACCTGTTGTATTTGTACTGAAGGTCCTTCATGTTCTTGTCTTGAACTTCCTTTTCAACCTTTTTTTTCTATAAATCAAAGTATTACAATCCCCTTTCAGTTGCACTGGCTTCCACATTTTCTCTCACTGTTCTAATTTTGTGTAATGGAAAGAAAAGAGGCTTTGACTTCAGACTGAATTGAATTCAATCCCAGATCTATCACTCATTTGCCTTTGTTACCATATCCACCTGTTAAAATCCTATCCTCAAACGGCAAAGCCCAGTTCAAATGCTACCTCCTTAATGAACCCTCCCTTAAATATTCCTAAACTAAAGAGACTTCAATGGTGCTAAACCCCAATGACCCATTTTTAGGCCTTTGTAATGGTATGTCTCACTCTGCCTTCTTCAGTCATTTGTACATATCCTAGACCAGATTCAAATCCTAGCTTCATATACTTCTTGCTGTGTAACACTGGTAAAACCATTTAAAATTTCAAAGTCTTCATTACCCTAATATAAAATGGGGAAGGGGAGAAGTAATCTATGTATTCACAGGATTATTTTGAAGATGAAGTATGATAAACTATTTACCAGGTCTAGGAGCATGTCTGGTACACAGAGAAGTGCACAATTCACAATAGTTCCCTCACTCTCTACTGCTTCTACTGGAGTGCAACTCCCTAATGGCAGGAACTGTTACAATTTCTTTGCAGTACACAGCATTTCATCTTATACCTCAGTCCATACATATATTAGCTATATTAACTTTAATAGATGGCTACTTTTATTGTCATTTGCCAATTTTAGATCATTTGTAGGTAAAGTCAGTGATAACAGGCTATCTCTCAGGAGAAGGAATCAGCAGCTACCTCACGTTTTACCAAGACTCAAATAATCTCTCTTTTTCTCTATACAACTTTATCTTCATTGTCCTTCTCACCCTTTCTATTTCTTCTCCATCCTTTGACTTCCTAAGCAACCTGCCCTTTCTCACCTTTTTCTCAAGAAAGAATAAATCACATTGCACAATATTCCCATGCTATACCTGAAGGCAGATCGTAAGTCTGGAATTAAACCATGGTCTACATCTGAGTAGAGGTTTATAAGTAAAGGTTTTCTTAATCCTCGGGAAAATAGAAATTTGCTTTGGAATACAAGCTTTTGTTAGATTCTACCAGATCTAGACCAACTGATTCACTTAATCATTAGACCTTCATGAGGGGAAAATTGTTAAAAGAACAGGATGGGAAAGACCAAGAAAGGATTTAAATAACTCAGCTGTGCATAATTTTTAAAATGTCCCTGAATGGGCAAAAGGAATAAGAAATGCACTATACAAGGACATTTATTTATGAAACCTTTACTTTAATGATAAAGTGGATGAAAAATTCAAAATAGTAAAACTATAAAGATTAATCAATAGGAGAGTTTAAAACTAGATTCCAGTTATCTCTAAATAGCATTACAGGGTAGATCTAATATCTGAAGTAAGTTGAGCCTCTTTTTTATATATAAAATGGGAGGACTTATTCAGAAAAATAAACTGGAAAGGGACAATGCCAGTTTAGACTATCTCCAATATAAGATTGAACATTTTCAAAACAGTACTAAAAAGTCCTTGGTTCTCTATGCCTATGCTTAGAAAAATTGCAAGTAGAAGAGCCAGTGGGTGATCCAATGTATCATATTGGTTTAGAAGTAGGAAAATTATCCAAAATCTGCCCAATGATGCCACTTTGAGGGAAACAATACCACTCAACAGACAATTATGAGAACTATCTGTAAATATCAATGAACAACAATACAGTTTTCTTGTTGATACAGGTACAACTACCTTTACTATTAATGTCACTACCACAGAAAATCACATTTCTCAGAGTACTAAAACCAAGAAGGGGGAATTTTTAACAATCCTAAGTCCTTTTCCATGTCTTTATCTATAACTGTCAGAAGAACACTACTTTCTTCTCTATGGCACATTCTTATAGGCTTTGTTATGAACCTACTTTGCAAGAACCACCAGAAGAAATGTACCACAGACAAATTACTATCAAAAGTCACAGAAAATTCTACTGCACATTATCAAATTATAACTATGGACATTAGTATGTTGATTCAAAAAAATAACCAAATAATTGTCCACGGTACCAGAACCCAAGGGGAAAAGAGGTAGAATAATTGGAGTTAAACCCACAAGAGTTCAGACTGACTCTGTTGACACTGTTGCCTAAGATCCTATTAATGCTGAAGTTAGAAAAGATCTAAGCCAACTATAACAGGCAATATAACAAGGCTTAATTATCCCTTGCATTAGTCCAAGCAATATGTCTATTTTACATGTTTTTTTTAAACCCCAAAACTGAGATGGTGGTCTGCCACCAATATCTGTGAGCTATTAACCAAAGAGTTATATCTCATTTTCTAGTACTGCCTAACCTAAATGTACTCTCTTTGGTCCTATCTTTACTTTCTTTCATTTCCTAGCTTACAAAGATAGCCAATATTTATTGCTTTCACCAGAGCAAAATCAACACTTCACCTGGAAAGTTATGTTTCAGGCATTTATAGAAGTCCCATCCTACTTTTCTCAAGTCTTAAACCAAGATCTTAAAGATATGCAGTAACCCATACCCATCTTGAAATTCTAAGACTGACTCTATAATTCTATTCACATAGACTCTAAGGAGAAATTTTAACTCTACAAAATAACATTTCATTTTCCAGGAATCAGCAAACTTACTCTGTGAAGGGCCATGCACTAAACATTTTTGACTTTGTTAGACATATAGTCTATGTCACAATTATTCAACTCTGCTATTATATTGCAAAAACAGCCATAGATAATTCATAAGTGAATAAGTATGGCTATGTTCCAATAAAACTTTATTTATGGATACTGAAATTTGACTTTTATATAATTTTTATGTGTCATGAAACATTATTCTTTTGATTTTTCTTCAACCATTTAAAAATGCAAAAACCATTCTGAGCTCACAAGCTATATAAAAATAGTCAGTGGGCTGGATTTGAACAGCAGGCCATAGTTTGCAAACCCCTGACCTAGGCCATGACCTATTGGCTAAGGAGAGACATAATCTAGTGAGAGATTACAAATTATCCAAAATTATCCAAGGCCAAACACTAAAGAAAATTAAGATGATTTCTGGGATTAACTGGATGTTGTAGAGTATAGGTAGCAAGCTTTTTTGAAATAGCTCTCTGTATGATTTGACTTACATCTTGGAATCATTCTCACAAAACACAGAAAACAGAAAGACCTTCAGTGATCTCAAAATATGTCTTCAACCATCATCTTTGCTGATCTTCCAGATCATCATAAACCTTTCTTTTTGAAAGTAAAAGGGAAGGCCATAGTCTATGGCTATTAATTTAACGACATGACATACATCAAAGACTCTGCCTATTAATGCCTATTCCTTGATCCAAGGCTTTGTATCTTTGCCTCAGAAAAACATGCAGTCTTAGCTAAATTAGTCTAATAAACTTCAGATCTCATACTAGGTTCATCTTTCTATTTTATGGTACCACATTCAATATAATGCCTCTTGTTAACTTAAAATATCCAGTATTTTTATGTTAGTTGATTAATTACAAAATACTTTCTCTTTCTCATATTACTAGTCACTAATGTAACACGCTTAATAGCAACTGTATTACCCTTACCAACAAAGGAGAATCTCATCATTTCTATAATTTGAGAACTGTCCATACCTGGAACAGATCTTTTGGATGCTCCTATATCAAATCTTGATTTAATGTTACTTATCGATAGGTTAAACTTAAAAATGAAAAAAGGTAATAACAGGCTGATTATGCAATCATTTTTCTAGATTCCCTTATAGAATCTCAGATCCATTACCAGATATCAAATTGGCTCAACTGGCCAAAATTATGGCTCTCTCTATGGCATGTGGGATTACTAAAAATAAAAGGGTAAATATATGCATTGCTTGTGTGCTTTTCAAGTGGTTCACAACTCTGGAATGTTATGGGGGAAAAAATAGAGATTTTTAACCTCTTCAGTTATCTGTATTAAAAATGAATAATAAGGGCTTCCCTGGTGGCGCAGTGGTTGCGCGTCCGCCTGCCGATGCAGGGGAACCGGGTTCGCGCCCCGGTTTGGGAGGATCCCACATGCCGCGGAGCGGCTGGGCCCGTGAGCCGTGGCCGCTGAGCCTGCGCCTCCGGAGCCTGTGCTCCGCAACGGGAGAGGCCACAACAGTATGAGGCCCGCGTACCACAAAAAAAAAAAAAAAAAAAAAAATGAATAATAAATACGCGTATTACTAGATGTTTTGGAACTCCCCAAACAAATTGCTGTCCTAAAGGTAGAGCTCCACAGTAAAACAGACATTAGAGGAAATGCTTTGGCAGATCATCAACAGATGATCTAAACAGAATGCTCTGATTAATGTCCTTAGACAAGGGCCTCTTATAGAAAAGAAAGACCAACCTATGGAATTCAAGAATTCCATCATTAACGCAAACTTGGTAATTGAAGGGAAATTTATTCTCTCACAGTTTGGAGGCCAAAAGTCTAAAACCAAGGTGTTAGCAGGCCCATGCTCACTCTGGCAGCTCTGGAGGAGAATCTGTCTGTACTAGCTTCAGGTGACTGCTGACATGCCTTGGCCTTCTTTGGCTAATAGCCACATCACTCCAGTTCCTACTTCCATGATCACATCGCTTCCCTTCTCTGTGTGGTCTCCTCTATATGTATGTCTGTTCTCCCCTTGTCTCTCCATTACAACAATACATGATTATATTTAAGGCCCACCCAGATAATCCAGGATAAGCTCCTTCTTTCCAGATCCTTAACTTAATTACATCTTTTGCCTTTATGGTAATGGTCACAGGTTCTAGGGATTAGCATGTGGCTATATCTTTTCTGGGGTCACCAATCAACCTACTACACCAATTTTATCAACAATGATTATTTGTGTAAGTAATACCTAAATGAAGGGAAATATACTTAAGCTAGTAGAAGATTTTAAAAAATGCTTGGGGTGTAATAGTGAATGTTTGTCATGATAATTCTGAGAAAATATACATAAAACTTCACGAAAGTTGGTTGTGTCTCTTGTATAATTTCTGTCTTCTTTTAATACGTGGGAATCAAGCTTTTTGATGTTAACCCAGGACAAGGTTAAATGTTCTATGGGGCTGTTAGACGTCTCCAATTGTAGGACTCCCCAAACCCTTAGAAAACAATATCTGCTTATAAAGAGTCTGAAAAAATAGCATATTTCCTAGGAAACAGCCTTCTAAGGATATTGATTCCATCAACAGGAATTGAATAATTTGAGGTAATTATCAAAAATTTGTCTTTCACTTTGGCTGATACAATAAATATATAATTTATTATAGTATTATAAATAACATAGCCCAAGCCCTCGGCATACAACATCACAGTTTAAATTCTTTAGCCTGAGTAAATATAGAAAATAAAAAAGCACTAAATTTACTTTTAACCAACTAGCACCATTTTTAACACTTTGTGTTGTAGCTCCATTGGGTGGGTGATATTTATTAAATGCAATTACAAGGACTTGCATTGTACTTGGTTTTGTGGCAGTGGATGGTACTTGAAATGCAGTGTTTCAGGAAAATTAATTTATCAATGCCATTAACTGTACATTTTCAACAACATTGAGAGAGAAGAAATGAGTATGACACACAGATTTGCTTACTAAGCCCTGGATACAAGATGACCATTCATTCAGCAAGCTTATGCTGTGCGTTCATAAAACACCAATCCTGCTCTCAAGATATTCACAGTATAGTAAGGGAGATAAGACAGACAGATAGACAAATAAAACATGATATAAGGTCCATGACAGTGGTCACTGAAAAGTGACCTTCTTAGAGTTGGACTACAGTAACAATAAGATACAATTTGCGGAAAACTTCAAATGCATTATTTAATTCAACCTCAGAACACTACATTAAAAATGAAAAAACTGAAGCTTGAAAGGATAAATGACACATCCAATGGTTCAACTAATAGGTAAATGATAAGTGACACCCAACTGTTCAACAATTGATGAACAATTCCAGGCAAAAATCTAACCCTGATGCTGGGATTCTTTCCTCAGCTGTATTATTTCCCACTATAAATATCATGCTATAGAATAAGGGTATTCAAAGTACTGGTTAGTAATGAGGTGGGGAGTTTGTACCAGAATATATTTTAACCAACTACTTTCTTCACCAAGAAATTTTGCTATGGAAAGAAAAAAGTCAACTGAACTAAACAGTGTGTTTAGTGACACAGCTGATTTAAATTATCCGGTTGTTCTAGAATAATAATAATTAAAGACAAATAGGTGGGTACAATAAGTTACAGAAGATTTAAGAGAAAGTGAACTATAGTTGCTTTAGTTTATGATAACTGAAAATAATGAATGTGGTAAGAATCAATTAAATGCATTAAAATTTTGACAAAGTTGGTTCAGAAACAAACTCATTTAAGATTTTTTCAAGTCTTGTGAATCCTTTACCAACAAATGTTATACTATTGCAAGATTGTAATTCAGTTTTCTCTTCGTTAAAATGACAAAACTGATCTTTGAATATTCAGTCTTTTCCTTAAAATATGGACTAAATCTTTATTTACATTGTGGGTCATCTGCCCAAAATATCTGTCCTATTTTTCCCCCAAATAACTGTGTACTTTGTGGTAACCTTGGCATGGCTGGTATTATTTTTAAATAAAAACAGAAGTTCCTCATTCCTGAAGGAACTCAAATTCCTTAAAATTATGTTATCTTCTGCTATTTTTATTTTAAAACATTGTATCATCAGTCTGCTTAATAGGTAGTAAAACTACAAACATTCATTGTTCTCAAGTACTTAATATTCTTAAGTGACCAACCCACTACAATAACATTTTTTATATCACCTTTCCAGTATAGGACTCTAAATTCAGAAAAACAGAACTCCTTGAACAATGCAGGAGTTAGAGGTGCTGATCCCCACACAGTCAAAAATCTGACTATAACTTTACAGTCGGTCATCTTTACCCACAGTTCTGCATCTGCGGATTCAACCAACCACAGATGGTGCAGTACTCAGTATGCATTTTTTTTTAATCTGCATGTAAGTGGACCCATGCTGTTCAAGCCCATGTTGTTCAAGGGTCAACTGTAAAATTATTAAATACTTTTACAACCAAATTATGTGCTGTTTCTTAGATAGCAAAATATCAAAGATTGACTTCTTCATGCTATATGCCATATCCTACTTACAAGCAAGAAGGATGCCAGAAACAATTAGATATGTTTGGTATGCTCTGAATTACTTTTAATCTTGACAATATTCCTGTTTACAAATCTATGGTAAGTGTATGTTTATCATTATAAGCAACAGCCAAATGGTTTTCCAGAGTGGTTGTATCATTTTGCATTCCCACCAGCAATGCATGGGAGTCCAATGGATCCATATTCTCACCAGTTATTGCTATTCCCAAGACTTTCTTTTTTTGAAGTCATTCTATAGGTTTTACCATAGTATCTCATTGTGGCTTAAATTTGCATTTCCTTAATGACTAATTAAATTGGGCATCTTTTCATGTGCTTATTTGTCATCCATGTACTTCTTTGGTGAAGTAGCTATTCAAATATTTGGCCATTTTTTAAATGGCTTAATTTCTGATTTCTGAGTTTTGGGTTTTTGTTTTTTATTCTAGATAAAAGTCCTTTATCAGGGGCTTCCCTGGTGGCGCAGTGGTTGCGCGTCCGCCTGCCGATGCGGGGGAACCGGGTTCGCGCCCCGGTCCGGGAGGATCCCACGTGCCGCGGAGCAGCTGGGTCCGTGAGCCATGGCCGCAGGCCACAGCGGAGGGAGGCCCGCATACCAAAATAAAAAAAAAAAAAAAGTCCTTTATCAGATATGTGATTTGCAAATATTTTCTTCCAGTCTGTGACCTGTCTTTTCATTCTCTTAACAATGTATTTCACAGAGCAAGTTTTTCATTTTGATAAGGATCAACTTATCAATTTTTTTCTTTTAAGGATCATGATTTTGTTGTGCTAAGAACTCTTTCCTAATCCAGGGTCACTGCAATTTTCTTCTACACTTTCTACCAGAAGTTTATGCTGAATAATAAAAATAGAAGATTTTATTTTTAAGTGTCATTTATTCCTTCTCTGATGCTCTTTGTTTCATGTCAATCCAAGTTTCTGACCTATGTTATTTTCCTTCTCTCTGAAGAACTTCTTTTGATGTTTCTTGCAAGGCAATTCTCTTGGTGACAAATCTCAGTTTTTGTTTGAACAAGTCTTTATTTCTCTTTTAATTTTGAAGAATAATTTTGCTGGATATATAATTTTAGGTCAGTGGGTTTTGTTCTTTCAACATTATAAATTGTATACTCTTCTTGTTTGCATGGTTTCTGATGAGAAGTCTGATGTAATTCTTATCTTTGCTCCTCTGTAGGTAAGGATTTTTACCCCTCTTTGGATTCTTTTGTCTTTGGTTTTCTGCAGTTTAAATATAGTATGGCTAGGTATAGATCTTTTGGGTATTTATCCTGCTTGGTGTTCTCTGAGCTTCCTGGATATGTGGTTTGGTTTCTGTCATTAATTTTGGAACATGTTCTGCCATTAGTACTTCGAATATTTCTTCTGTTCCTTTCACTTTTACTTTCTCCATTTGGAATTTCTATCACATATATGTTATGCCTTTTGTAACTATCCCACAATTCTTGGCTATTCTGTCCTGTTCTTTTCTTTTTTCTTTTTTTTTTTTTGCATTTCAGTGTAGGAAGTTTCTAGTGATATATCTTCAATATCACTGATTTTTCCTTATCATTTTCCAGTCTACCAATGAGTCCATCAAAGGCATTCTTCATTTCTGTTAAATGTTTTTGATTTCTAGTGGTTCCATTTGATTCTTTCTTAGAGTTTCCATCTCTCTGCTTACACTACTTATTTTTTCTTTCATGTTGTCTACTTTTTCCACACTTCTAATATATTAGAGCCCTTAACATATTAATTATAATTACTTTAAATTCTCTGACATTTCCAAAGTCTGTGTTATATCTGAGTCTGGTTGTGATGCTTGCTTTTGTCTCTTCATACTGTGTTTTTTCTTGTCTTTTAGCATATCTTATAATTTTTTTGCTGGAACTTGGATATGATGTAAACAGTAATAGGAACTAAGATAATCATGCTTTTACTGTCAGGTTTTATATTAATCTGGCTAGGACCTGGACTATGTTTAATGTCTGCTATAGCTATAGGTACCAGAGGATTCAGTTTCCTTGTTTTATTTTGTGTCCTATCCTATTTCTCTGGGTTCCTTAAGAACTTAAAACAGAGTCTGTTTAAGTTATCTCAGTCATAATCCACTTTTATTATACACAAGCCCTGTTCATGTAGCGGTAAGGTGCTGAGGAAGGGAAGTATACTATAACCTTATGATTAAATCTTTGTATGTTTTAGTGGGTCTGAGTCTGGGCTATGACTTTCAAAAGCATTTCTTAGTATTTTTTTTCTCTACCTTTACATGACAGGAAGGCTAGAGAGGGCTTGAGTTGACTGATTTCCCTCCCCATGTATTTGATAAGGTTATGGTAATGTGGTTACTTCTGGAGACTAAGCCTTTGTGATGGAGAATACTCTGGATGTATTTCAAAACGGTTATATTCTCCTTTCCCTGATCAAAACCGGAGATGATTTTTTTTTTTTTTTCTTGATCTTCACTGTAAGAACCTGATGGAGTTCCTGGAGAAAAAACCCACAAAAATGTGGGGGCCTGTATAAAACTAGGCCCTCAGGAGTTTTTAAGACTCAAACTAGTTCACACTCAGCCTTCAGCAATTACTCAATATTACCACTTATACTTAAACTGCTCCTACCAGTTACTGGCTCCAATGGCTTCTGCTTCTGGTAAGCTGATCTTGGCTGTGATTCTCTATATTCACTTGTCTCCCCAGATTTCAGAGTAACGGTTTGCCCTACAACTTCAATTCTCAAATGGATCCAAGAAAATTCATTGATTTTCAGTTTGCTTGGATTTTTTCTTGTTTTAAGGGGGGCAGTGACAACTTCCAAACTCTTTACATATCAAAGTTGAAACTGGAAGTCCTCTCTGATTAGATTAAGGGGGTTTTGGGGTTTGCTTTCTTCAAATATTGACTTTATATCCTGTGTCCACCCTAAACTCACCTATTAATTCTTGGATATTTTTGGTAGATTCCTTGGGATTTTATACATAGACAATCAGGTCCTCTGCAAACAGAAACAGTTCTCTTTCTTCCTTTGCAATCTGTATGACTTTTTCCTTACTTACTGCACAGGCTAGGACTAACAATATGTTAAATAGAGTGATGAGGCATCCTCCCTTTTTCCAAGTCTTATGGAGATGAATTCAGTCTTTCACCATTCAGTATGATGGTGGCTATAGGTATACTGTTAAGAAAGTTGCTTTCTGTTTTTAGTTTTCTGAGAGAGTTTATCAAGAATGGAACTTGATTATATTATTTTCTTCTTTGTATATGTTAACATGATAAAATTCATTCATTTTCAACTGTGAACCAGACTTGCATTCTCTGGATAAAACCCCTTTGATCATGACATGTTATCCTTTTTATATATTACTGGATTCAGTTTGTTAATATTTTGTTGAGGATGTCTACATTTTTATCCACAAGGGATACTGTTCTAAAGATTTTTTCAAATGGCTGGGACTTCCCTGGCTGTCCAGTGATTAAGATTCCATGCTCCTGATGCAGGGGGCAAGGGTTTGATCCCTGGTCAGGGAACTAAGATTCCCCATGCCACACAGTGCAGCCTAAAAAAAAAAGGATTTCTTCAAATGCCTTTTTATGGATTTGTTATCAGAGAAATGCTGATATCATAAAAATTCATTAGGAATTATTCTCTCCTATATTCTGGAAGGTATTTGTAGAATTGGTCTTATTTCTTCCTCGTGCATTTTGTAGAATTCACCAGTGAATATGTAACCAAGCAGGACCCCATGGGGGACTTCCCAGGACAGACCCTCCCCCATATCCTCTGCTTTAGCTCCTCTCTGAAGTACCTAGATAATAGTATTTGATGCACATTTCCTGAGTTGTTTTGCAGATGTAAAAATCCCCCCTCTCCAACAAATGGAAGGTGTTAACTACTTGAGACCATGAGCACATAGCCCCAGGCCTTCTGGAGCCTAAGGACTGATAATGTTAACCCCTGTGACACCACCCTTATACCTCACCATCAACCAATCAGAGAATTGTGCACAAGCTGATCACATACCCTTAGAACCCCCTCTCCCTCACCTGGCTTTTAAAAGTGCTTTGCCGAAACCCTTCAGGGACCTCAGGGCTTTTTAGGGCATGAGCCACCTTGTCTCCTTGCATGGACTTGCAATAAACCTTTCTCTGCTCCAAATTCCGACGTTTCAGTTTGTTTGGCCTCAATGTGCGTTGGGCACACAAACTTATGTTAACAAATACATCAGCAACTGGAATCTTCTGTTGGAAGTATTTACACTACAGATTCAATTTATTTAATAGATATAATACTATTTAGTTTGTGCATTTCTTCTTGAGTGACTTTGGTAGTTTGTGTCTTTAAAGAATTGTTCCATTTCATCTAAATTGTCACCTTTATGAGCATAGAGTTGTTCATAGAAAATGGTGTGCTGCTAAATGTTTAACAATGGGCTCTCCATGAATATAAAGGCCTGATCTGTACTGTTTGCCAATTTTTGTTGCTTAAATATTACAACCATGCCTAATATCATAACTGGTTTAACAACTAGTTTCAAAAGTTCTGAAATGTGATAATTGGCCCTCATGAGCCAGCTCCACAGTTCACACTATTTCATTATTATCCTTTTTTAATGTCTGGAGAGTCTGTAATGAGGAACATTCTTTCTTTCCTTAATATTGAAAATTTGTCTTCTCTGTTTTTGTCTTGGTCAGTTGACTAGAGGTTTATCAATTTTGTTGGTCTCTTTAAAGAATAAGTTTTTGTTTCACTGACGTTTTCTATTTCTCTGTATCTATTTCATTGATTTCTGTTCTTTATAATTTCTTCTGCTTATTTTGGGTTTAATTTGCTCTTCTTCTTCTAGTTTCTTTTTTTTTTTTTTTTTTTGTGGTATGCGGGCCTCCCTCTGTTGTGGCCTCTCCCGTTGCGGAGCACAGGCTCCAGACGCGCAAGCTCAGCGGCCATGGCTCACGGGCCCAGCTGCTCTGCAGCATGTGGGATCCTCCCAGACCGGGCCGTGAACCCGGTTCCCCTGCCTCGGTAGGCGGACGTGCAACCACTGCGCCACCAGGGAAGCCCTCTAGTTTCTTAAAGAGAAAGCTTAGATTATTTATTTGGGATTCTTCTAATATAAGCAGATAATCCTAGCGTTTTTCCTCTGAGCAGTGCTTTAGTTGTAGTTCACCAATTTTAATATGTTGTATTTTTATCTTCTTTCAGTTCAAAGTATTTTCTAACTTTCCTTGACATTTACCTTTTATCTATGGGTTATTTAGAGGTGTGTTTTTTAATATTTGGGAATTTTCCAATTCTAAAAAAGAACCAAACAGAAATTCTGGAGTCAAAGGACTCAACAAATGCACTGAAAATAGAGCAGATCAGATGAAAGAGAGAATAGTGAGCTGTAAGATAGGAATCTAAAAATAATTTGGGTAGGAGATAGAACTAAGGTTTTTAAAAAGTAAAAAAAAAAAAATTCCCTGCAAGAGCTATCAGACTCCATTATTGGAGTCAACATAAGAATAATGGGTATACCAGAAAGAGAAGAAAAAGAAAAGGGGACAGAGAGTTTACTAAAGGAAATAATAGTTGAGAAATTCCAAACCTGGGCAAAGACCTGGACATACATGAAATTAACTGATCACCTTATTATCTCAGTGCAAAAAAACCTTCTCCAAGACACACTATAATGTAGCTGTCAAAAGTCAATGATACAGAAAAAAAATCTTAAAGACTGCTGTTGGGGGTGGTGGGGAGTAACCTAAAAAAAAACCAACCCACTAGACTATCATCAAATTTCTCAGCAGAAACTCTACAGGCCAGGAGGGAGTGGAATGACATATACAAAATATTGAAAGATAAAAATTGCCACCCAGAAAACTTTATCCAGCAAAGTTATCCTTCAGATATGAAGGAGAAACAAAGGCTTTCCTAGACAAACAAAAGCTGAGGGAATTTGCTACCACTAGACCTGCCTTACAAGAAATGTTGAAAGGAACCCTTCTATCTGAAAAGAAAAGACAAAAGTACACAAAACTCGAGTAAGGTGATAAATAGGATTAGGAAACTGTAACTCTATTTTAGAATAGGGTGTTAAACATTTGATTACAGCATAAAGGTTAATGGAAAAGAGCACTAAAATGAACTATAGCCACTATAATTCAGTAATGAACTCACAGTATAAAAAGAGGTAATTTCTGGCAGCAAAATTATAAAAGGGGAAGAACAAAAGGACAGAACCTGTATGGGCAAATGAAGATAAGTTGCTATCAGTAGAAAACGGACTAATTTATTTATGAGACATTTTATTCAAACCTCATGGTAACTGCAAAAGAAAAATCTAGTGCAGAGACATGAAACATTTAAAAAGGGGGAAACTGAGCAAATTATCATGGAAAACCAATTTAAAAAGGTATACAGAGAGCTTGGCCAAGATGACAGAGTAGGAAGACCCTCAGCTCACCTCCTCTCATGGGTTCACCAAAATTACAACTATTTACAGAGCAACTATTGATGAGAAAGACCAGAATCTAGCAGAAAAAATCTTCTATAATTAAGATATAAAGAAGGAATCATGAGACATGTAGGAGGGGTGAGGTTGCAGTGTACTCAAAACCCATACCCCCAAGTGGGAAACCCACAAATGGGAGGTTAATTGCAATTGCAGAAGTCTTCCCCAAGAAGCAATAGTTCTGAGTCCCACATCGGGCTCCCCAGCCAAGGGATTCTGCACCAGGAAGATGACCCCCCAGAGCATTTGGCTTTGAAGGCCAGCAGGGCTTACTTTTGGGAGATGCAGAGGGCTGTGTGAAATAGAGACTCCATTTCTTCTTTTTTTAAAAAAAAAATAAATTTATTTATTTATTTATTTATGGTTGTGTTGGGTCTTCGTTGCTGCACACGGGCTTTCTCTAGTTGTGGCAAGTGGGGTAGTTGCGGTGCACAGACGTCTCATTGCAGTGCCTTCTCTTGTTTCAGAGCACAGGCTCTAGGTGTGTGGGCTTCAGTAGTTGTGGCACATGGAATAAGTAGTTGTGGTTCCTGGGCTCTACAGCATAGGCTCAGTAGTTGTGGCACATGGGCTTATTTGCCCTGTGGCATGTGGGATCTTCCCAGACCAGGGCTTGAACCCATGTCCCCTGCATTGGCAGGCAGATTCTTAACCACTGCGCCAACAGGGAAGTCCCAGAGACTCCATTCTTTTTTTTTTTTTTTTTTTTTTGCGGTACGCAGGCCTCTCACTGTTGTGGCCTCTCCCGTTGTGGAGCACAGGCTCCGGATGCACAGGCTCAGCGGCCATGGCTCATGGTCCTAGCCACTCCGCGGCATGTGGGATCCTCCTGGACCGGGGGCACGAACCTGTGTCCCCTGCATCTGCAGGCGGACTCTCAACCACTGCGCCACCAGGGAAGACCAGAGACTCCATTCTTAAAGGCCGAACAGAAAATCTCATATGATCCAAGACCCAGGGCAGAAGCAGAAATTTGAAAGAAGCCTGGTTTAGACATATCTGCTGATCTCAAAGTCTCCCAGAGAGGCAGGAGGCAACTGGAGCTCATCCTGGGGACAAAAACACTGGTAGCAGCCATTTTCGGCAGCTCTTTCTACCACATGGACACTGGTGCTGGCAAGCACAATTTTGCAATCCTCCCTCTAGCTTATTAACACTAGGACCCAGCCCAACCCAACAGCCTGTCAGCACCAGTACTGAGACACCTCAGGCCAAGCAGCTACCTAGGTGGGGACATAGCTCCACTCTCCAGCAGGCAGGCTACCTTAAGACCCCCTGAGCCCACAGGTGACCTGGGACACAGCCCACACACCAGTACACAGGCACTAGACCCAGGACCCCAGGGCCCTGCAGCCAGAGACCCTAGGACACACCTCTGCCAGCGAGTGGACCAGCACTAGCCCCAGGACTCAGCTTCATCCACTGGTGGGTGGGAACCAGCAACAGGATCCCTTGGGCCCTGACCCCACCAACCAGCAGGTGGACACCAGCCCCAGGACCAATGCAGCCCCAGAGCCTGCCACAGCAGGACCCAAACCACCTACCAGCAGGCTGGTACCACCCCAGGACCCCCTGGGTCATAGCCCTACCTACCAGAAAGCCAACACCAGCTCTGAGACACATTGAGCCCCTCACCCAGCTATCCCAGGATAAAGCCCCACCCACCAGTGGGCTGACATAAGTTTTTGGACACCCTGGACTCCACAGCCAGCTGTGTAAGGAACTGGCTCCACCCAACAGCAGGCCACACCAGCTCCAGGACCCCCAGGACCCTGCAGCAAGAGATTCTGACACCCACCTCTACCCACCAGTGAACTGGCACTAGCCCATGATGCCCCAGGTCCTGGCCCCATACCAGCACCAAGATACCTTGGACTGCTCAGCCAGCCATTCTAGAATCCAGTGCCACTCACCAGCAGGCCAGTACCAGTTTTGAGATACCTCGGAAACCACAGCCAGCCATGTCAGGAACCAGCCCCCCCATCAGCAGAACAACAAAAGCAGTAAAATCAAGTACATCTGCAATTAGCATTAAGGGATGCAAAACAAAAAGCAGTAAGATATGATGTCAAAAACCATGGGGAAAGAAGACTGAAAATGCAGAATTATTAAAATGAGTTAGAAATTAAGAGATTAGCAACTTAAAATATTTACACCAGTGAACTGGCACTAGCCCATGATGCCCCAGGTCCTGGCCCCATACCAGCACCAAGATACCTTGGACTGCTCAGCCAGCCATTCTAGAATCCAGTGCCACTCACCAGCAGGCCAGTACCAGTTTTGAGATACCTCGGAAACCACAGCCAGCCATGTCAGGAACCAGCCCCCCCATCAGCAGAACAACAAAAGCAGTAAAATCAAGTACATCTGCAATTAGCATTAAGGGATGCAAAACAAAAAGCAGTAAGATATGATGTCAAAAACCATGGGGAAAGAAGACTGAAAATGCAGAATTATTAAAATGAGTTAGAAATTAAGAGATTAGCAACTTAAAATATTTACATATATATAAGTATATATATAAATAGATATATGTAAATAGATACACACACACACACACAAATAAACACACATTGCTATTACACACCTCATGGTAACCAGAAACCACAAATCTATAACAGATACACAAAAAAGAGAAAGGAATCCAAACATAACACTAAAGGTAGTCATCAAATCACAAGGAAAGAGGAAAAAAGAAGACAAAAGGAACAAAAAAGAACTATAAAAACAATTAACAAAATGGCAATAAGTATATACCAATCCGTAATTACTTTAAATATAAATGGCCTAAATGTTCCAGTCAAAATACCTAGAGTGGCTGAATGAATACAAAAACAAGACCCGTATGTATGGTACCTACAAGAGACTCACTTCAGATCTAATGACACAGACACAGAGAAAGGAGGGGATGGAAAAAGATATTGCATGCAAATGGAAACAAAGAAAAAGCCAGGGTAGCAATACTTATATCAGACAAAATAGACGTTAAAGCAAAGATTGTAACAAGAGACAAAGAAGGACACTACATAATGATCAAGGGATCAACCAAAGAAGATATAAAAATTGAAATATGTATTTACCCAACATAGGAGCACCTAAATACATAAAGCAAATATTAACAGAAAAACAGGTAGAAAAACATAATAATACTATGAGAATTTAACACCCCACTTGCATCAATGGACAGATCATCTATAGAAAATCAATAAGAGAGATCAGCTCAGTGCTTTGTGACCACCTACAGGGGTGGGATAGGGAGGGAGGGAGGGAGACACACAGGGAGGGGATATGGGGATATATGTATACGTATAGCTGATTCACTTTGTGATAGAGCAGAAACTAACACATCATTGTAAAGCAATTATACTCTAATATAGATGTTAAATAAATAAATAAATAAAAATAAAAAGATAAGTGTAAAACATGAAAAAAAAATCAATAAGAAAACACTGGGCTTAAATGACACATTAGACGAAATGTGTATCTATTAGACTTAATAGAATATTCCATCCAAAAGCAGCAGGAGACAGACACATTCTTTTTGAGTGCACATGGAACATTCTGCAGGAAAGGCCACAAAACAAGTCTCAATAAATTTAAGAAGATTGAAATGATATCAAACAACTGTCCTGACCAAAATGTTATGAGACTAGAAATCAACTACAAAGAAAAAAACTGCAAATACACAGACACGTAGAGACTAAACAATAAGCTTACTAAACAACCAATGGATCCCTGAAGAAATCAAAGAAGAAATTTTAAAATACCTGGAGACAAATGAAAACAAGCCAACATCTATGGAACACAGCAAAAGCAGTTTTAAGAGGGAAGTTTATAGTGACACAAGACTACCTCAGGAAACAAGAAAAATCTGAAATGAACAACCTACCCTTACACCTAAAGGAACTAGGAAAAGAAGAACACACAAAACCCAAAGTTTAGAATGAAAGAAATACAAAGATCAGAGCAAAAATCAATGAAATAGAGACTAAAAAAAAAAACAATAGAAAAGATCAATGAAACTAAGATCTGGTTCTTTTAAAAGATAAACAAAATTGATAAACCTTTAGCCATAGTCATCAAGAAAAAGAGAGCTTCCTTAGCAGGTGCAAGGTGCAAACTATTATATATAGAATGGATAAACAACAAGGTTCTATTGTATGGCCCAGGAAACTATATTCAATATTCTGCAATAAATCATAATGGAAAAGAATATGAAAGAGAATATATATATATATATATATATATATATATATATATATATATATATGTCTGAATCACTTTGCTGTACACCAGAAACTAAGACAACATTGTAAATCAACTATACTTCAATAAAAAATAAATTTTAAAAAAAGAAAAAGAGAGGGCCCAAATCAATAAATCAGAAATGAAAAAAGTTACAACTGACACCACAAGAATATAAAGTATCATGAGAGATTACTACAAACAACTGTATGCCAATAAATTGACAATCTAGAAGAGATGGAAAAACTTCTAGAAATGTAAAATCTCCTAAGATTGAACCAGGAAGAAATAGAAAATATGAACAGACCAATTACCAGTAGTGAAACTGAATCAGTAGTATAAAAACAAACAAACAAACAAAAACAACAACAAAAACCCAATTCCCAATAAACAAAGTCCAGAACCAGAGGGCTTCAAAGGTGAATTATACCAATGTTTAGAGAAGAGTTAACACCTATCTGCCTCAAAATATTCCCAAAAATTGCAGAGGAAGGAATGCTTCCAAACTCATTCTATGAGGCCAGCATCACCCTAATACCAAAACCAAAGATACAACATACACAGAAAAAATTACAGGCCAATATCACTGACTAACATAGGTGCAAAAATTCTAAACAAACTATTAGAAACCAAATTCAACAACATATTAAAAGGTCCATACACCATGATCAAGTGGGATTCATCCCAGGGATACAAGAATGGTTCAATATCCACAAACCAATGTGATACACCACATTAACAAATTGAAGAATAAAAATCATACGATCATTTCAATAGATGCAGAAAAGCTTTTGACACGGTTCAACATCCATCTATGATAAAAACTCTCAACAAAGTGGGTACTGAGGGAACATATGCCAACATAAGAAAGACCATGTATGATAAGCCCACAGCTAACATCATTGTCAAAGGTGAAAAGCTGAAAGCATTTCTTCTAAGATCAGGATAAAAACAAGGATGCCCACTCTCACCACTTTTTCTATATACTAACAATGAACTATCAGAAAGAGAATTAAGAAAATAATTCCATTTATCACTGCATCAAAAAGAATAAGATACCTAGGAATAAATCTAACTAAGGAAGTAAAAGAATTGAACTCAGAAAACTACAAGATGCTGATGAAATAACTGAAGATAACACAAACATATGGAAAGATACACTGTGTTCATGGATTAGAAAATTAATATTATTAAAATGACAATATTACCCAAGGCATCTACAGATTCAGTGTAATCCCTGTCAAAATACCAATGGCATTGTTCATATATCGAGAACAAATAATTTTAAAATTTGTATGGAGACACAAAAGAGCCTGAAGAGCCAAAACAATCTTGACAAAGAAGAACAGAGACATAGGAATCATGCTCTTGGACTTCAGACTATACTACAAAGCTACAGTAATCAAAACAGTATGGGCCTTTCCAGTTTTTATAGCAGGAGGTGGTCCTGTCTCTTAAAGTAGAGGACTTCCCAAACACAAGAACAGTCTGGGGCTCAGAGTAGCCTGCCCAAGATATGCCATAATGGCATATTATTTTGAATTAAAGTTACTTGAGAGAGGAGATTCAAGATGGCAGAGGAGTAGAAGGACGTGGAGTTCATCTCTCTCTATGGAAGCATCAGGAAGACATCTATAGATGTAACAATTCTCACAGAACACCAGCTGAAAACTAGCAGAAGACCTTGGACCCCCGAAAGAATTATAAAAATCCCTACATAACTGGGTAGGACAGAGAAAAGAAGGGAGAGGAGGAGGAGAGGAAGCAGGACAGGACCTACACACCGAGGCAGGGGAGCTGAAGCAGAGGAGAGATTCCCGAATGCAGGGAAATCCTCTCTCCAACACGGAAATCGACTGGGACAGAAGGGAAGCAACTGAGGCTGTCGGAAGAGGGTCAAGTGGCCAATCTGTGACAGATGGGACAGAGTGAGAAATACACAGATGGTCTGTACCATGGCCCAATGTGCCCCAGACTGGGAGGTGTGTTCACAAGTGTGCAAGGGGGCTGGGAGCTGGAGTGTGGGGATTTGAGAAGAGGCCTGGAGCGAGAACTGCTGTTGGCTGTGGGTAGACGGACTG
The DNA here is from genome assembly GCF_002837175.3 of Physeter macrocephalus. Taxonomy (NCBI): domain Eukaryota; kingdom Metazoa; phylum Chordata; class Mammalia; order Artiodactyla; family Physeteridae; genus Physeter; species Physeter macrocephalus. The sequence goes on along the minus strand of NC_041229.1, from coordinate 55,702,747 downwards.
AGGGGACAGGAGGGAGGAAACCCGCAGCAGGGAATGCCTACAGAGGAAGACTGGACTGCCTTGGAAGCAGGGCATTACTGCTGAGTCACACACAGGGGAAGGAGCTGCTATTGTAACCTCTCTCTCCCTACACGCCTGCGCCTGCTGCTGAGCAATTAAAAAGGCCCCCTCAGAGCTGGCCCTCATGCACTGGCTGCAGGGCAAAAAAAAAAAAAAAAAAAAGCTCAGGGGAGGGACCTTCACGATGGCAGAGGAGTAAGATGTGGAGATCACCCTCCTCCCCACAAATACATCAGAAATACATCTACACGTGGAACAGCTCCTACAGAACACGTACTGAATGCTAGCAGAAGACCTCAGACTTCCCAAAAGGCAAGAAACTCCCCACGTACCTGGGTAGGGAAAAAGAAAAAAGAAAAAACAGAGACAAAAGATTAGGGATGGGACCTGTACCTCTGGGAAGAGGAAAACTTTCCACACACTAGGAAGCCACTTCACTGGCGGAGACATGGGTGGTGGGGGGAAGCTTCGGAGCCACGGAGGAGAGCGTAGCAACAGGGATGCAGAGGGCAAAGCAGAGAGATTCCCGCACAGAGGATCGGTGCCAACCAGCACTCACCAGCCTGAGAGGCTTGTCTGCTCACCCACTGGGGTGGGTGGGGGGTGGAAGATGAGGCTTGGGCTTCAGAGGTCAGATCCCAGGGAGAGGAACTGGGATTGGCTGCGTGAACATAGCCTGAAGGGGGCTAGTGTACAACAGATAGCTGGGAGGGAGTCCATGAAAAACTCTGGACCTCCCTAAGAGGCAAGAGACCATTGTTTCAGGGTGCACAAGGGGAGGGGATTCCTTTCCAGTGTGCCAACAGAAGGCAGAGCACCACCTAAACAAGCTCCAGAGATGGGTGCGAGCCGCGGCTATCAGCTTGGACACCAGAGACAGGCATGAAATGCTAACACTGCTGCTACAGCCACTAAGAATCCTGTGTGCAAGCACAGGTCACTATACACAGCCCCCCCACCCCGCCCCAGAAGCCTGTGCAGCCCGCCAATCCCAGGGTTCCGTGATCCAGGGACAACTTCCCCGGGAGAGCACAAGGCACGCCGCAGGCTATTGCAATGTCATACTGGCCCCTGCCGCTGCAGGCTCACCTGGCATTGCAATTATAACAACTGTACACCTCCCTCTCCCCGGCATGAGTGAGCCAGAGCCCCTAATCAGCTGCTGCTTTAACCCCATCCCGTCTGGGCGGGAACAGAAGGCTGAGGGCAACCTACATGCAGAGGTGGGGCCTAAACCAAAGATGAACCCCAGGAAATGTGCGAACAAAGAAGAGAAAGAGAAATTTCTTCATGCACCCTCAGGAGCAGCGAATTAAATCCCCAAAATCAATTTGAGGTACCCTGCATCTGTGGAATACTTGAATAGACAATGAATCAGACCAAAATTGAGGCAGTGGACTTTGGGAGCAACTGTAGACTTGGGGTTTGCTGTTTGCAACTGACTAGTTTCTGATTTTTATGTTTATCTTAGTATAGTTTTTAGCACTTGTTATCATTGGTGGATTTGTTTATTGGTTTGGTTGCTCTCTTCTTTTTTTTAATTACTTTTTCATTTTTTTATTTTAATTATTTTTTTATTTTAATAATTTTATTGTAATTTTTTTCCCCTTTTTTTTCTCCCCCTTTACTTCTGAGCCATGTGGCTGACAGGGTCTTGATGCTCCAGTCTGCTGTCAGGCCTGAGCCTCTGAGTTCGGAGAGCCAAGTTCAGATCATTGGAACACCAGAGACCTCCTGGCCCCATGTAATATCAATCAGCAAGAGCTCTACCAGAGATCTAAGTCTCAACACTAAGACCCAGCTCCAGCAACAGCCAGCAAGCTCCACTGCTGGATGCCTCAAGCCAAACAACTGGCAAGACAGGGACACAACCACACGCATTAGCAGAGAGGCTGCCTAAAATCATAATAAGGTCAAAGACACCCCAAAACACACGACCAGACGTGATCCTACCCACCAGAAAAACAAGATCCAGCCGCATCCACCAGAACACAAGCACCAGTCCCCTCCACCAGGAATCCTACACAACCCACTGAACCAACCTTACCCACTGCAGGTAGACACCAAAAACAACGGGAACTACGAACCTGCAGCCTGCGAAAAGGAGACCCCAAACACAGTAAGTTAAGCAAAATGAGAAGACAGAGAAACACACCGCAGATGAAGGAGCAAGGTAAGAACCCACCAGAACAAACAAATGAAGAGGAAATAGGCAGTCTACCTGAAAAAATATTCAGAGTAATGATAGCAAAGATGATCCAAAATCTTGGAACTAGAATGGAGAAAATACAAGAAACGTTTAACAAGGACTAGAAGAACTAAAGAGCAAACAAACAATGATGAACAACAAAATAAATGAAATTAAAAATTTTCTAGAAGGAATCAATAGCACAGTAACTGAGGCAGAAGAACGGATAAGTGACCTGCAAGATAAAATAGTGGAAATAACGACCACAGAGCAGAATACAGAAAAAAGAATGAAAAGAATTGAAGACAGTCTCAGAGACCTCTGGGACAACATTAAACATACAAACATTCGAATTATAGAGGTCCCAGATAAAAAAGAAAAAAAGAAAGGGTCTGAGAAAATATTTGAAGAGATTATAGTTGAAAACTTCCCTAATATGGGAAAGGAAATAGTCAGTCAACTCCAAGAAGCACAGAGAATCCCATACAGGATAAATCCAAGGAGAAACACGCCAAGACACATGTTAATCAAACTATCAAAAATTAAATAC
>NC_041229.1:55675537-55699939 GCF_002837175.3 Physeter macrocephalus | reverse complement strand
ATAGTAAAAGTAGCAAGGGAAAAACAACAAATAACATACAAGGGAATCCCCATAAGGTTAACAGCTGATCTTTCAGCAGAAACTCTGCAAGCCAGAAGGGAGTGGCAGGACATTTTTAAAGTAATGAAAGGGAAACCCCTACAACCAAGATTACACTACCTGGCACGGATCTCATTCAGATTCAACAGAGAAATTAAAAAGTTTACAGACAAGCAAAAGCTAAGAGAATTCAGCACCACCAAACCATTTATAACAAATGCTAAGGGAACTTGTCTAGGTAGGAAACACAAAAGAAGGAAAAGACCTAAAAAAAAACCACCCCAAAACAATGAAGAAAATGGTAATAAAACATACATATCGATAATTACCTTAAATGTAAATAGATTAAACGCTCTGACCAAAAGACATAGGCTGGCTTAATGGATACAAAAAGAAGACCTGTATATATGCTGTCTACAAGAGAGCCACTTCTGACCTAGGAACACGTACAAAGTGAAGGGATGGAAAAAGAAATTCCATGCAAATGAAAATCAAAAGAAAGCTGCAGTAGCAATTCTCATATCACACAAAATAGACTTTAAAATAAAGACTATTACAAAAGACAAGGAAGGACACTACATAATGATGAAGGGATCAATCCAAGAAGAAGATATAACAATCGTAAATATTTATGTAACCAACATAGGAGCTCCTCAACATATAAGGCAAATGCTAACAGCCATAAGGGGGAAATTGACAGTAACACAATAATATTAGGGGACTTTAACACCCCACTTTCACCAATGGACAGATAATCCAAAATGAAAATAAATGAAGAAACACAAGTTTTAAATGACACATTAAACAAGATGGACTTAACTTATATTTATGCAAATTCCATCCAAAAACAACAGAATACACTTTCTTCACAAGTGCTCACGGAACATTCTCCAGGATAGATCATATCTTGGTCACAAATCAAGGCTTGGTAAATTGAAGAAAACTGAAGTCATATCAAGTATCTTTTCCAACCACAATGCTATGAGACTAGATATCAATTACAGGAAAAAATCTGTAAAAAATACAAACACATGGGGCTTCCCTGGTGGCGCAGTGGTTGCGCGTCCGCCTGCCAATGCAGGGGAACCGGGTTCGCGCCCCGGTCTGGGAGGATCCCACATGCCGCGGCACGGCTGGGCCCGTAAGCCATGGCCGCTGAGCCTGCGCGTCCGGAGCCTGTGCTCCGCAACGGGAGAGGCCACAGCAGAGGGAGGCCCACATACCACCAAAAAAAAAAAAAAAAAATACAAACACATGGAGGCTAAACAATACACTACTAAATAACCAAGAGATCACTGAAGAAATCAAAGAGGAAATCAAAAAATACCTAAAACAAATGACAATCAAAATATGATGACCCAAAATCTAGGGGATGCAGCAAAAGCAGTTCTAAGAGGGAATTTTATAGCAATACAATCCTACCTAAGGAAACAAGAAACATCTCAAAGAAACAACCTAAACTTACACCTAAAGCCATTAGAGAAAGAAGAACCAAAAACCCCAAACTTAGCAGAAGGAAAGAAATCGTAAAGATAAGATCAGAAATAAATGAAAAAGAAATGATGGAAACAATAGCAAAGATCAATAAAACTAAAAGCTGGTTCTTTGAGAAGATAAACAAAATTCATAAACCATTAGCCAGACTCATCAAGAAAAAAAAGGGAGAAGTCTTAAATCTATAGAATTAGAAATGAAAAAGGAGAAGTAACAACTGACACTGCAGAAAGACAAAGGATCATGAGAGATTACTACAAGCAACAATATGCCAATAAAATGGACAACCTGGAAGAAATGGACAAATTCTTAGGAAAGCACAACCTTCCGACTGAAGCAGGAAGAAATAGAAAATATAAACAGACTAATCACAAGCATTGAAATTGAAACTGTGATTAAAAATCTTCCAGCAAGTCAAAGCTCAGGACCAGATGGCTTCACAGGCGAATTCTATCAAACATTTAGAGAAGAGCTAACACCTATCCATCTCAATCTTTTCCAAAATATACCAGAGAAAGGAACACTCCCAAACTCATTCTACTAGACACCCATCATCCTGATACCAAAACCAAAGATGTCAGAAAAAAAGAAAATTACAGGTCAATATCACTGATGAACATAGATGGAAAAACCCTCAACAAAATACTAGCAAACAGAATCCAACAGCACATTAAAAAGATCATACACCAATATCAAGTGGGGTTTAACTCAGGAATGCAAGGATTCTTCAATATACGCAGATCAATCAATGTGACACACCATATTAACAAAGTGAAGGAGAAAAACCATATGATCATCTCAATAGATGCAGAAAAGGTTTTTGACAAAATTCAACACCCATTTATGATAAAACTAAAAAACCTCCAGAAAGTGGACATAGAGGGAACCTACCTCAACATAATATAAGCCATATATGACAAACCCACAGCCAACATCATTCTCAATGGTGAAACACTGAAAGCATTTTCTCTAGAGCAGGAACAAGATAGGGTGCCCACTCTCACCACTGTTATTCAAGATAATTTTGGAAGTTTTAGCGATGGCAATCAGAGAAGAAAAAGAAATAAAAGGAATCCAAATTGAAAAGAAGAAGTAAAACTGTAACTGTTTGCAGACAACATGATAGTATACATAGAAAATCCTAAAGATGCCACCAAAAACTACTAGAGCTAATCAATGATTGATAATGTAGCAAGATACAAAATTAATGCACAGAAATCTCTGGCATTCCTATATACTAACAATGAGAAATCAGAAAGAGAAATTAAGGAAACACCCCTATTTACCGCTGCAACAAAAAGAATAAAACACCTAGGAATAAACATACCTAAGGAGACAAAAGACTTGTATGCAGAAAACTATAAGACACTGATGAAAGAAATTGAAGACGATACAAACAGATGGAGAGATATACCATGTTCTTCGATTGGAAAAATCAACATTTTGAAAATGACTATACTACCCAAAGCAATCTACAGATTCAATGCAATCCCTATCAAACTACCAATGGCATTTTTCACAGGACTGGGACAAAAAATTTCACAATTTGTATGGAAACACAAAAGACCCTGAATAGCCAAAGCAATTTTTAGAAAGAAAAACGGAGCTGGAGGAATCAGGTTCCCAGACTTCCAACTATACTACAAAGCTACAGTAATCAAGACAGTATGGTACTGGCACAAACACAGAAATATGCAACAGGATAGAAAGTCCAGAGATAAACCCATGCACATATGGTCACCTTATCTTTGACAAAGGAGGCAAGAATATACAATGGAGAAAAGACAGCCCCTTCAATAAGTGGTACTGGGAAAAATGAACAGCTATATGTAAAAGAATGAAATTAGAACACTCCCTAACACCATTTACAAAAATAAACTCAAAATGGATTAAAGACCTAACTGTAAGCCCAGACACTATAAAACTCTTAGAGGAAAACATAGGCAGAATGCTCCATTACATAAATCACAGCAAGATCCTTTTTGACCCACCTCCTAGAGAAATGGAAATAAAAACAAAAAAAAAAAACAAATGGGACCTAATGAAACTTAAAAGCTTTTGCACAGCAAAGGAAACCATAAACAAGATGAAAAGACAACTCTCAGAATGGTAGAAAGTATTTGCAAATGAACCAACTGACAAAGGATTAATCTCCAAAATATACAAGCAGCACATGCACCTCAATATCAAAAAAACAAACAACCTAATCCAAAAATGGGTGGAAGACCTAAATAGACATTTCTTCAAAGATATACAGATTGCCAACAAACACATGAAAGAATGCTCAACATCACTAATCATTAGAGAAATGCAAATCAAAACTACAATGAGTATTACCTCACACCAGTCAGAATGGCCATCATCAAAAATCTACAAACAATAAATGCTGGAGAGGGTGTCGAGAAAGGGAACCCTTTTGCCCTGTTGGTGGGAATGTAAATTGATACAGACACTATGGAGAACAGTATGGAGGTTCCTTAGAAAACTAAAAATATAACTACCATACGACCCAGCAATCCCACTACTGAACATATACCCTGAGAAAACCATAATTCAAAAAGAGTCATGTACCACAATTTTCACTGAAGCACTATTTACAATAGCCAGGACATGGAAGCAGCCTAAATGTCCATAGACAGACGGATAAGGAAGAAGTGGTACATGTATACAATGGAATATTACTCCGCCATAAAAAGTAACAAAACTGAGTTATTTGTAGTGAGGTGGATGGACCTAAAGTCTGTCATACAGAGTGAAGTAAGTCAAAAAGAGAAAACCAAATACCATATGCTAATGCACATATAGGGAATCTTAAAAAATGGTACTGATGAACTTATTGGCAGGGCAGGAATAAAGATGCAGAAGTAGAGGACAGACTTGAGGACACAGAGGGGGAAGGGGAAGGTGGGATGGAGTGAGAGAGTAGCATTGACATATATACACTACCAAATGTAAAATGGATGGCAGAGCAGCAAGCTGCTGTATAGCACGGGGAGATCAGCTTGATGCTTTGTGACAACCTAGATGGGTGGGATAGGGAAGGAGGGAGGGAGCCTCAAGAGGGAGGGGATATGGGGATATATGTATACATATAGCTGATTCACTTTGTTGTACAGCAGAAACTAACACAACATTGTAAAGCAATTATACTCCAATAAAAATATTTTAAAAAACAAACAGTATGGTACTGGGACAAAAACAAATATATAGATCAATGAATCAGAATAGAGAGCCCAGAAATAAACCCACGCATATATATCAAAAAAAAAGGAAAACACTGTTTTGAAAAGATACATGCACCCCAATGTTCACAGCAGCATTATTTATAATATCCAAGATATGGAAGCAACCTAAATGTCCATCAACAGATGAATGGATAAAGAAGATTTGGTATATATATATGTATGTATATATATATATATATATATATACACACACACATACACACAATGGTATACTCTTCAATGTGGTATATTGGTATATACAATGGTATGCTCTTCAGCCATATAAAAAGAATTAAATCTTGCCATGTGCAACAACAAGAATGGACTTGGAGGGTATTATGCTAAGTGAAATAAGTCATACAGAGAAAGACAACTAGTGTATATTTTCACTTATATGTGGAATCTAAAAAGTGAAACAAACCAATGAACATAACAGAAACAGTCTCACCCTAAATGCAAATGAACTGTACTCACCAATCAAAAGGCACTGAGTGGCTGGATAGATTAAAAAACAAGACCCAACAATATGCTGCCTTTAGGACACTCATTTCAGCTATAAAGTCATACATAGGCTCCAAGTGAAGGGGTACAAGATGATACTCTAAGCAAATGATAACCAAAACAAAATGGTTGTAGCCATACTTATGACAGATAGATAGACTTCAATCCAAAAATGATAACGAGATAAAAGTATATATATATAATGATATATTTATACAATGATAAAGGTGTCAATACCTCAAGAAGATATAACAATCATAAATATATATGTTCCTAATACCCAAGGACTCAGAGGAGAAATAAAGAATAATACAATAAGAGTAGGGGACTTCAGTACCCTGCTAAGAGCAATAGATACATCATCCCCATAGAAAAATCAAGAAAATGTTGGAACTCAACCACACTTTAGAACAAATGAACTTAACAAACATATACAGAACATTTCATTCAACATCAGTAGAATACACATTGTTCTCAAGTATACATAGAACATTCTCCAGGATAGGTCATATCATGGGCCACAAAACAAATCTTAGCAAATTTAAGAATACTGAAATAATACCAACACTCTTCTCTGACCACAGTGGTATGATATTAGAAATAAGCAAAAGGAGGAAGGTAAGTAGAGCTACAAATATGTGGAAACTAAACAACACACTTCTAAACAATTACTTAATCAAAGAAATAAAAAAGTTAATAAACAATTATCTCAAAACAAAGGAAAGTGAAAATACAACATATCATATTTTGTAAGATGAAGCAAAAGCAGCTTCAGGAAGAAAGTTTATATCAATAAATGCATATATTAAATTAGAAAGAGCTCAAATAAACAACCTAAGTTTACACCTCAAGTAACTAGGAAAAGAGAAACAAATTAAGCCCAAAGTTAGCAAAAGGAAGGGAATAATAAAAAATCAGAGCAGAAACAAATGCAATAGAGACCAGAAAAACAATGGGAAGAAAATCGATGAAACGAAATGCTGGTCTTTGAAAAGATAAACAAAATTAACAAACCTTTTGCTAGACTAAGAAAAAAAGAGAGATGACTCAAATAAATAAAATTAGAAATGAAAGAGGAGACATTACTACTGATACTACAGAAATACATAGAATTATAAGAAACTACTGTGAAAAATTATATGCCAACAAATTATATAACCTAAAAGAAATAAATACATTTCTAGAAACATACAATCTGTCAAGAGTAAATCAGGAAGAAATAGAAAATCTGAACAGACCAATAATGAGTTAAGAGATTGAGCCACTCATCAAAAATCTCCCAATGCAGAAAACTCCAATACCAGATGACTTTAAAGGTGAATTCTATCAACTATTTAAAGAAGAATTAAGACCAATCCTCTTCAAACTCTTCCGGAATATCAAGGAAGAGGGAACACTTCCAAACTCATTCTATGAAGCCAGCCTGTACCGAAACCACAAGAAAAGAAAACTATTGACCAACAGCCCTGATAAGTATAGGTAAAAAAATTCTCAACAAAATAATAGCAAGCCAAATTCAAGGATACATTAAAAGGATTCTACACCATGACCAAGAGGGATTTATCCCTGGCATGCAAGGATGACTCAAAATATGCAAACCAATAAATGTAATTCATCACATCAACAAAATGAAAGATAAAAATCACATGATCATCTCAAAAGACACAGAAAAAGCATTTAACAAAATACAACAGCCTTTCATGATTAAAAAGGCCCTTAACAGATTAGGTATAAAAGGAACATACATCAACATAACAAAGGCCATATCTGACAAACCCACAGCTAACATTATACTCAATGAAGAAAAACTGACAGTGTTCCTCTAAGAGCAGGAATAAGACAAGGATATTCACTCTGACCACTCCTATTCAATACAGTAGTGGAGGTCCTAGCTAGAGAATTAGGCAAGACAAAGAAATAAAAGGCATCCAAATCAAAAATGGAGAAGTAAAATTGTTGCTATTTGCTGATCATATGATCTTATATAAAGAAAATTCAAAAGAGCCAATCAAAAAATTGTTAGAATTAATCAATGGTTCAATAGTGTGGCAGGATGCAAAATCAATATACAGAATTTGGTAGCATTCCTTTACACTACTGATGAAGCATCAGAAAAAGAAATAAAGAAAACTATCCCATTCACAATAGTATTATTAAAAACAATAGAATACATAGGAACAAAATTTAACCAAGGAAGTGAAAGATATATACAGTGAAAACTATGAGGCTTTGCTGAAAGAAACTGAAGAAGACACAAACAAATGGAAAGACACCCCGTGTTCACAGATCAGAAGAATTAATACTGTTAAAAAGGCCTTATTACCCAATGAGATTCAATGGAATCCTCATCAAAATACTAAAGGCATCCTTCACAGAGACAGAAGAAACAATCCTGAAATGTGCACGTAACCACAAAAGACCTTGAATAGCCAAAACAATCCTGAGAAAAAAAGAACAAAGCTGGAGATATCACACTTCCTGATTTCAAACTATACATCAAGGCCACAGTAATACAAATAATATGGCATCAGCACAAAAATAGATAAATAGACCAATGGAACAGAATAAAATGTCCAGTATTAAATTCTGAAATATATGGTCAACCAATATTCAAAGAACACTCAATGGGGAAAAGACAGTCTCTTCAACAAATGGTACTGGGAAAACTGGAGAAACACATGAAGAACAATGATATTGAACCCTTATCTCACAGCACTCACCAAAATTTACTCAAAATGAATCAAGACTTAAACATAAGACTGATACCATAAAACTCCCAGAGGAAAATGCAGAGAAGAAGCTCACCAATATTGGTTTTGGCAATGACTTTTTGGACATGATGCCAAAAGCATAAACATCAAAAGCAAAAATCAACAAATGGGACTACATCAAACTCAAAAGCTCCTTTACAGAAAGGAAACAACACAATGAAAAGACAGCCTAGAGAATGGGAGAAAACTTTTGCAAACCTTGTATTGGATAAGGCGGTAATATCTAAAATATATAAAGAAAGCATACAACAACAACAACATAATAATAATGAATGTGATTAGAAAAATGGGCAGAAGAACTAAATAGACATTTTCCAAAGAAGATATAAAAATGGCCAATAGGCACATGAGAAGATGCTCAACATCACTAATCATCAGGGACATGCAAATAAAAACTACAATGAGATATTACCTCACACCTGCTAGAATTGCTATCATCAAGAAGACAAGAGACAACAGATGCCATCAAGGATGCAGTGAAAAGGGAACACTTTTACACTCATTGGTAAATTAGTCCAAACACTACAGAAAACAATATGGAGTTTCCTCAAAAAAATTAGAAAAAGATCTATCAAATGATCCAGCAATCCACTTCTGGGTATATACCCAAAGGAAATGAAAACAGGAGTTCAATAAGATGTATGCACTGCCATGTTTATTGCAGCATTATTCACAATAGCCAAGATATGGAAACAACTCAAATGCCCATCAATGGATGAATGGATAAAAATTATGTGGTATATATACATAATAGAATATTACTCAGCCATGAGAAAGAAGGATATCGTGCCATTTTTGACAATATGGATGGACCTTGAGCACACAGGCTAAGCAAGATACGTCAGACAGAGAATGACAAGTACTGTATGATATCACTTATATGTAGAATCTAAAACTATCAAACCTGCAAAAAGAAAAAAACACAAAGAGTAAATCAGTGGTTACCAGGGGATGGGGATTTGGGGATAAGATTGGTGGTGTTGAAGGGTACAAACTTATACTGAGCACTAAATAAGCCATAGAGAGCTAATGTATAGTATATTGAATATAGGTAATATTTTACTATATGCATGTAATATGATAAACATTGTTACAATGGCAACCATATTCAATATACAAATGTATCAAAGTGACACTGTACACCTTAAATTCACACAATGTTATATATCAAACTAAGCCAACTAAAACAAATAAATTAATTAAATATTTGGGAAGTTTTCAGATATCTTTCTACTAATGATTTCTAGTTTAATTCCATTTTTGTCAGAGAACACCCTTGGTAAAATTTATATTCTTTTAAATTTGTCAAGATTTGCTTCATGGCCCAGAACATAGTCTATATTCTATATATTTGTTTGTTTTCCTATTTGTTCTGTCAACTACTGAAAAAAAAAGTGTTAAAATGTCTACGTATAATTGTGGATTTTTCTATTTCTCCTTTAAGTTCATCAGAGTTGCTTCATGTAATTTGAAGTTTTATTATTCAGTGCATACACAATTAGGCTACTATGTGCTTTGATGAACTGACTCATTTATTATTATATAATGTTCCTCTTTATCGCTAATAATTTTCCTTGTTTTTGAAGGTTATTTTGCCTGATATTAAAACCAAGCAGGATCCTCTCAGGCCCTCCTGGGTACAAAAGTCTTTCCATGTCCCGCATTTCTTGTTTGTAGGAAAAACGTTTCAGCCTCCTAGACCTTCCCTGAGTTCCAAGTGTCAGATTCAGTTACTAATTAGCAGGGTGAGAGAAGGCAAAAAGAAAAAATAGTGCAGCATGGGGCAGGGCCCTGGTTCCTCCTGGGGTGGGATGGGGGGATGTGCATAACAATTTGATATATATCTCTGAGTTCTTCTACAGGAACTAGGGCCCCCACCCAGGTGGAGGATGGTAACTTCAGGCTGAGCACAAGCACATGGACCCAGACTGGTTAGAACCAGAAAGCTGATGATTGAGATTCCTGGAACACCACCCTGTTACCTCACTACCAACCAATCAGAGGAAGGTTATACACCCTGCAGCCCTCCCTCCAAATTTTGCCTATAAAAAGTCTTCCCTGAAAACCATCAGGGAGTTCAGATTTTTGGAGCACAAGCTGCCCTTTCTCCTTGCTCAGCCCTTCAATAAACCTTTCTCTGCTCCAAACTCCGACATTTTGGTTTGTTTGGCCTCACTGTGCACTGGGCACATGAACTTGTGTGCAGCAACAGTATCAATATAGCCACTCCAGATTTAACTTGATTAGTGTTTGTATAGTATATATTTCTGCATTATTTTACCTTTAACCACTAAAACATATTAAAATAACATTGTGGTTATAGTTGAAATGGGGTTCTTATAGACAGCATGAAGTTGAGTTTTTTATAATCCAACCTGATCATCTGTTTTTAATTGGTATGATTCAACTATTTACCTTGGGTGTAGGTCTATTTCTGCAATCTCAATTCTGTTCCATTGATCTTCATCTATTCTTTCATCAATATCATAAATTTTTGATTACTTTACCTTTATAATAATTCTTAAACTCAAGTAGTGTGAGTTCTACAACCCTGTTCTTTTTCAAAACTATTTTGGCTCTTCTAGTTCCTTTGCCATTTCATAAAATTTTTACACCCCTTGTTAATACCTTAATAAAATAGCTTGCTAGGTTTCTTTCATCTGTGTTCTGTAGTTTTCAGCATACAGATCAGGCACACATATTTTCTTTTAGATTGATGCTCAAGTACCTGATTTATTTTTGGATGCTATTATAATGGTGCTATTTTAATTTCAAATTCCAATTCTTCATTACTGAAATATAGGATTACTGGAATATAGGAATACAACTGATTTTGTATATAGACCTTGTATCCTGTGACCTTGTGAAACTGAGTTATTAGTTCTAGGAGCTTTTTCGTAGATTATTTTATAACTTCTACATAGCCCACCAAGCTGTATGTGAATAGAAAGTTTGCTTTCTTCCTTTCAAGTCTATTTGTCTGCATGCCCTTTATTTATCTTTCTTTCCACAGTACATTGCCTAGGACTTCCAGTATGATGTTCAGTAGGAGTGGTAAGGGAGGACATTCTTTTTAAAAAATTTTTATTTTATTGAAGTATAGTTGATTTACAATGTTGTATTAATTTCTGCTATACAGCAAAGTTTAAGTTATATATATACATACTTTTTTATATTTTTTCATTATGGTTTATCACAGGATATTGATATAGCACAGGTCCCTGTGTTTTACAGTAGGACCTTGTTGTTTATCCATTCTGTATATAATAGTTTGCATCTGCTAATCCCAAACTCCTAATCCATCTCTCCACCACCCCTCCTCCCTCTTGGCAACCACAAGTCTGTTCTCTATGTCTGTGAGTCTGTTTCTGTTTGGTAGTTAAGTTCATTTGTGTCATACTTTAGATTCCACATATAAGTGATATAATATGGTATTCATCTTTCTCTTTCTGACTTACTTCACTTAGTATGATCATCTCTAGGTCCATTCATGTGGCTCCAAATAGCATTATTTCATTATTTTTTATGGCTGAGTAGTATTCCATTGTATGTATGTACCACAACTTCTTTATCCATTCATCTGAAGGTAGACATTTAGGTTGTTTCCATGTCTTGGCTGTTGTGAATAGTGCTGCTATGAACATACAGGTGCATGTATCGTTTTGAATTATAGTTTTGTCTGAATATATGTCCAGGAGTCGGATTGCTGGATCATATGGCAACTGTATTTTTAGTTTTTTAAGGAATCTCCATGATGTTTTCCAAAGTGGCTGTACCAATTTACATTAGGGAGGGCATTCTTGCCTTGTTCCCAATCTCAGGAGAAAAACATTCATTTTTTTCACCATTAAGAATAATGTTAGGGCTTCCCTGGTGGCGCAGTGGTTGCGCGCCCGCCTGCCGATGCAGGGGAAGCGGGTTCGCGCCCCGGTCTGGGAGGATCCCACATGCCGCGGAGCGGCTGGGCCCGTGAGCCATGGCCGCTGAGCCTGCGCGTCCGGAGCCTGTGCTCCGCAACGGGAGAGGCCGCAACGGAGGGAGGCCCGCATACCACAAAAAAAAAAAAAAAAAAAGAATAATGTTAGCTACAGGCTTTTAAAAGTTCTCCTTTGTTAGTTTAAGGAAGCTCTCTTCTATTCCTACTTTGCTGAGAACTTTTAGTCACAAATGGAATTTTTGTTGAATGTTGTCAAATGCTTTTGCTGCATCAATTTAAGTGATCGTGTAGTTTTCTTTAGACTGTTGATACAGTAAATTACATTGACTGAATTTTTTAATGTTGAACCAGTCTTACACTCCCAAGATGGACCCCCACTTGGTCATGATATATTCTCTTTTTTATGTACTCATGGATTTGAGATGCTAATGTTTTGTCAAAGTGTTTTCTGTCTATGTTCATAAGTTACAATTATCATTGATACAGAGGGACATTATATTATGATTAATTTTCTATTGTTACTGTAACAACACAAATTCAGTGGCTTGAAACAACACAAATATATTATTTTACATTTCTGTAGGTTGGAAGACTTGTCTGGGTCTCACTTGGCTACAATCGAGGTGCCAGCAGGTCTGTGCTCCTCTCTAGAGTTCCTTAGGGAAGGAAAATCCATTTGCTGCTCATTCAGGTTGTTGGCAGAATTTAGTTCCCTGTGGTTGTAGGACTCAGGTCCCCCATTTCCTTGCTGTCTATCAGCTAAGGGCCATCCTCATCTTCTAGATGCCACCAATATTCCTTGGCTCACAGCCTGGTTTCTTCATCTTCAAAAGGAGCAATGGTGGGTTGAGTCTTTCTCATGCTTTGAATATTTCCTGCCTTTTCTCCATTGTTGCAGTTCTCTGACTGCAACTAGGAAAGGTTCTCTGCTTTTAAGGACTCATGTGATTAGACTGAGCCCACCCAGATAATCCAGGATAATCTCATCATCTGAGGATCCATAACCTCAATTAAATCTGCAAAGACCTTTTTACCACGTATGGTAATATATTTACTGGTTCCAGGAATTAGGGCATGGCCATTTTTGGGAGGCCATTATTCTGTCATGAAAAAAGCAAATTCTCCAAGGACACATACTAATCCTAAATATGTATGCTCTTAATAATGGAGCTTCAAAATATATGAAGCAGAACTGATAGATACAAAAGAAAAATAGAAATCAATCATTATGGTTGAAGACGTCATTACTCCTCTCTCAGTAATGGATAGAACAGGCAGAAAATCCTTAAGAACAGAGGCAGTCTGAACATTATTAGCCAACTTGACCTAACAACATTTACAAAACAATCTCCTAAACAAATGTAGAGTAAACATTCTTCTCACATGCTCTTGGAATATTAAGACAGACCATATTCTGGACAATAAGACGAATCTTAGTAAATATGAAAGAACAGGAATCACACAAAGTATGCACTCAGATGAGAACAGAATTAAACTAGAAATCAATAATAAAATAACTGGGACATCTGCAAATATTTAGAAATTTGAAAAAATATTTCTAAAAAACCCATGGTCAAGGGAGAAGGCTCAGGGGGAAAATTTTTTACATTTAGAACTAAATAAAAATTAAAATGCAAAACATCAAAATTGCACAATGCAGCTGAAGCAGTGCTTATAGTTAAACATACAGTATTAAATGCTTATGATGGAAAGAAAAAAGACTTAAAATCAGTAACCTAAGTTTCTACTTTACCACACTAGAAACAAAAGATAAAAATCAAACTGAAGGCAAACAAAAGAAATACAATATAAAGATCTGAACAAAAATCTATGAAATTAATAACAAAAAACAATAGAGAAATCAATGAAACCTTACTGTTCCTTTGCCAAGATCAATGCAATTGATATATCTCTAGCTAGCTGAACAAAAAGGGGAAAGAACTACAAATTATGAAAAGCAGTGATAATAGAGGAAATATAATGACTGATCCCACAGTCATTAAAAGGATAATATTTTAAAATATTATGAACAACTCTGTCCATAAATTCAACAACTTAATGATACAGACCAATTCCTCAAAAAACACAAACTATCAACAACAGCTGAAGAAGAAAGATAACCTGAAGGCCATGTATCTATTAATGAAATTGACTTTATAAATAACAACCTTCCAACAAATAAAACTTAGGCTCAGGTGCGTTTACTGTTGAATTCTACCAAATACACAGGAAGAAATAATACAGATTCTACACAGCTTCTTCCAGGAAATAAAAGAGGACAGAACGTTTTCAACTCATTTTATGAGGTCAGCATTATCATAATACCAAAACCAGATAATGACATTACCAGAAAAGAAAAATGTAGACTAATATCCCTTGTGAAAATACTCAGAATTTTAAATTTCAAACATTATAGTTTCTTAGTTATAGAAACTCTATTTGGTTCTTTTTATATCTTACGTACCTCATTATGTTCTTGTTTTCCTTTAAATCCTTGATACATTTATAATAGCTTTTAAAAAAAATTTTACACAAGCTCTTTTTAAAATTTTTTATTGGAGTACAGATGATTTCTAATGTGTTAGTTTCCAGTGTACAGTAAAGTTAATCAGTTATCCATATACATACATCTACTCCTTTTTAGATCTTTTCCCATATAGGCCATTACAGAGTACTGAGTAGAGTTCCCTGTGCTATACAGTAGGTACTTAGTAGTTATTTACTTTACATGTAGTGGTGTGTATATGTCAATCCCAATCTCCCAATTTATCCCTCCCCCACTTACCCCCTGGTAAGCATGTTTGTTTTCTACATCTGTAACTCTATTTCTGTTTTGTAGACAAGTTCATTTGTACCCATTTTTTTTTTTTAGATTCCACATATAAGCACTATCATATGGTATTTGTCTTTCTCTGTCTGACTTACTTCACTCAGTATGACAATCTCTAGGTCCCTAAATGTCCATCACCAGAGGAATGGATAAAGGAGATGTGGTACATATATACAATGGAATATTACTCAGCCATAAAAAAAGAACGATATAATGCCATTTGCAGCAACGTGGATGGACCTAGAGATTGTAATAGCTTTTTAAAAGTCCCTTTCTGTTTAAAACACCCTTTCTATCAGTCTGTCTTTTCTGGATCTTTTTTTTAAATGAGTAGTTTTGCTCCTGGTTTTAAGCCACATGTTCCTGCTTCTTTGAATACCTAGTAATTTTATTATTGGCTGTTGGACACTGTGACTGCTGCACTGTTAGAAGCTTGACATTTTTGTCTCCTTTAGAGTGCAGTAAAAAAAATTTTGGCAGGCATTTAGATTACTAGCAAATCAACTGGATATTTTTTAGAGCAGGTGTAAAATACCCTTTAATCTAGGGCTTATTTAGCCCTATTACTGAGGTGTGACCTTTCTGGGATTTTTACTGAAGGCCCATATGCCCAACAAAGTCTAGCTTCCAATATGGCTAGTTAGAACTTAAATATCTTCCAGACCCATGTGAGCTCTTAGAATGGTTCAGCTAAAAGCTCCCTAGTAGTACTTTGCCCAGGCTTGTGGCACTTCACCCTATTTGTGTACCTCTTAGATAGCAACAACATGCTCAAGCAGATGCCATGAAGATTTCTGGAGGTCCTTCTCTGGAGAGCTCTCTCCCTTTTGGAATTCTTCCCTCAAAATTACTGCCGCCTTGATCTCCCAAAAATCCAATCTCTCTCTCCTCAATTTCACAAGATTGCCATGCTTTGCTTAGATTCTTTCTGCTGTGTGATAGCTAGAGCATGCCTCCAGGCAGAACATGAGGGCAATCATAACACTCTCCTATTATTCCCTTCTTTCACAGATCACAGTTCTGCACTGACTGCTGTCCAGCATCTGAGAATGGATATTTCATATATTTTTTCTGATTTTCTAGTTATTTATGTCAGGAGGGCACATCTAGCACCTATAAATTGTCATGGCCAGAAGTAGAAACATCAATGTTTCATACACAGTTCAACACGGTTATAAAAACTGCCCGTGTATTAAGCCTACAATATGGTATGAGCTGTAAAATATAAAAAGGGAACCTTTACTTTCCCAGTCAATATTTCACAGGTAAAATAATAACATAAATATGTTTCAGAGTTTGACAATTTTTTAAGTTTTAAAGAATGGATTGGAAGAACAAGGAGAGCAGTTAATATTCTCAATGCCCATAATATGTCTTATCTTAAGGGAAACAAACCAAATCTTTTGAAAATAGTTATGTATTATACCGTATTAAAAGTATTTTTATTCTCCTTTCTGACGTTGTTTACTATAATAATCAAACAAATTCAGTTTAATTATCATGTTGTTTCTGCTTTATTCCCATGTTTGTCTGAAGGTTTTTTCTGAAAGATATAGATCAGAAATTGGAAAGGCTAGACTCAAAATCTTGTTTGAAAGGACCGTATGGATTCTCTCTTATCTATTGATATGCAAAGAATAAACTCATGGAAACAGGCTTCCCAATGTAAGCTGACACCATCATGTCAATTAGACATCAATCCATCTGTAACAGGGGACTGAGTCAGAATTTCCAAGATTAAATTTTAGCGCAGGAGCAGATGACTTTGTGGAGGCACACTGATAACCCTAGACATAGCAGGACATTACTTATGCCAGATTGAATGAACTGATGAGAGCAGTATAATCATGCTTATTCAGTTTGGAATTTTGTTGGTACTCTTTTTAACATTCTATTTTCTGATGGGCATATGAGAAAACACATTCTCTTTTGACTATTCTCTCTTATGTTTATGAAAAACATACTTTCTATTTAGTATCTTGTTCTCACCACCCCTCAGAATTCAGGTACAAATACTTTTTACTGAGTCTCTATGTTTCATGGCAATACAGTCATTTGCATGGGTTGAATAAAAATCTGTCCTCCTTTCACTGGGATATTATTGGACAAATTGATTGTGTAATCAAGGCCATTCCTAAAGGATCATATTTGAGGATACATTTCATTCAATCTGATATGACAAGCCTCCAGTCCCCACTAAGGACACAGATCTAATTGGTATTTGGAACCAATGTCTACAAGCCTTCCTAGGCAAACTGTCTGGTGTCCGTTGTTGTACATTGTCCCAGCATTACAAGTAGTAAGAATGGCCACTGACTTGCAGGAAAAGGAGAGAGGAATTTGCCCACATCTGGAAGTATACAGGTGAAACCTGGCGCAAATGAATTTATTTTGTAAATAATAGTGATAAAAAGAGTTCTGGAAAGATTTTATTGAAAATGAAATTCTAGACTCCATACATACTCTCGGGACAAAACCTAATTTAATGGCCTTAGCAGTTGTCTAACGTGGTCGGATTCTAGATTTGCTGATTATAAACAAGGAACCTAATGTGTGTTAATTGACCATTCTTACTGCACTGACGTAAATTAATAAAGCCAAATAATACAAATCACAATGAGAGCAGTCTCTAAATAATCCACAGAAGTTATTTATGATCACAAGAGGAGACTTAAATTATTCAAAACTTAGCAATAAGGCAAAAGGTGATTGCTGGGCCCTGTAATATCATGGTAGCACACTGTTTAAGGGTTGACCTAAGGGTCATCTGACTCTTATGGGAATGTAACTTTCCTTGAACTATCAATATTATTTACTATCGATTAGGGCCAGACTATGTAAAGTTAGATGTTGACTTGTAGAAAACTAATAAAAGTGGAAATGATTTTTGTCCAGTAGAGATGCAAATGATTTTTGATAGAGAAGATAACTCCAAAGGTATGTTTTTATTGCCATAGAGTATATTAACCAAGTTAACATGATAGGTTTGTATCCAATTTAGCAATGTAGTTTCAGCATTTCTTTGTTGCTGACTATACGCATGTTGGTTTCTCACTTCTCTTTTGAGTGGGTTTTGTCATCCTGCTTGTTCCAACATTAATGTGCTAAATAAAACTTATACTCTGCTCACTATCTATATGCATGAGAATTATATTTTTTGAGATTTATACTTTCACAAAAGGATATAAAAATGCTCCAGAGAAATGTTGCTTTTACTGGCAAAACAGGAATTCAGCTGATCTTCTAGAGGCAATTCCCAGAACTTATATATCTATTTTTATTTCATTATTGATCAGATTAAGTACTTAATTTTCACAAGTAATCTAAAGAGTAATAACTATACTGACAAATAATAATCAATTCGTCACCATCAGCAATCCATAACTACACCCAACCAATAAAGAGCAACCCAGAATAACCTTCACAAACAAAACCAACTTCTTTGCTATGAAAAATTATCCAAACATCCAAATCTTAAATCATGTGCCACCACTTCAGCCACTTCTGACTGTGCAGCATGCAAGCAAAGAAAGCTCCACAATCAAACCTAAAATAAAACCCCCTAGATAACCATATTTGAAGTTGAGGTTTCAGGATACCCTTCAGTAACCAGAGTAATAGTATACAATAAACACTGCAAACATACCACCTAAATATGCTAAAATAAAACTATTAATCCTAAAAAACACACAAAAATTATTAAAATAACATATCCAACCCTACCACTTACAATAAGTAAGACTTTTACAAATCATACATTACACATCAGATACAATAACAGCCTTTTCATTTGGAATACACATTTGCCAGAACATTGCCTATGGCTAACTAATCTGATGTATATATATACTAACGAAGCATCTCTAGTTTGTACGTGTCTATTTATTCATGTATGGTGAGACTTATATACAGAGCCTACATACACACAGAAACCTGGAATATCAGATTGATCCCATTATTTTCACATACGGAAACAGCGTTTATAGGCTATATACTCATAGGAGAATAAGTATTCTGAGGTGATACAGTCATTACAAATCAAATTTCAGCTATCCCTTATATTAACACTAGTTAATAGAATGAATTAGAAGTGGATAAGTCTACCCGTACACAGTTCTTTTTTTACTTTTTTAACATGAAAAAGGAACAAATCAGTCTTCAGGATTAACATCAAATATAAATAAAATCCCATTCCATCTCAATACATAATCAAAATAACTGATGATTTATTTCCCTAATTCCACAATTACCTGATTAGAGAGCTATTACCACAAATGACCCCCAACCATGCTAGCTCTGCTGCCATAGGTGCTGGCAATATGAATAATGCCTGCTGTCTGTCCTGCTCAGATGTTTATTGTCAAAATCGAAGACTCAGAATGAGTATATCTGATTGGTAAAACCTAGGTTACATGATTCCCTCTAGATATATGATAACCTGGAAAATGTAAGTTGTTTTGTTTTCTTTAATCTATCTTGAGAAGACAAGCTTGACTTTTATCAAATGTAAATCTGACCTTTTGTTTTACCCACTTTAAAATATTCAGGATAATTCCAAACTCTCTAACTTGTTATTTACGCACTGCTATAGTCTTCTCATAACATGTTTTCCCAGATTATTCTCCCAATCTATCTCCCATCTCCTCCCTACCCCTCCTTTTTTCTCTCTCTCCTTCCCTTCATCCTTCATCCTCTCTTTCTTCCACACACACACACACACACCACATCCCCTCTTGCTCCAGTATACTGTAATCTCTGAAACAAGTGATTATCACTGCCCATGGTTCCCCTGAGTAATGATCTTCCCTCAGCTCAAATGATACCTTTGCATGAAGTAATCTCCAACTCTCTCAAGTAGAATCATTCACTCGTCTCAAAATTACACTGTACACAGCTTTCTATTTTTACCATACCTCTACTAGCCTATACATCTCCTTCTTTCAGAATCCCCCATCCCTATCCCTCAAACTGAGTTAGAAATTGTTCTTGTGTGTTCCTGAGCAATGTGAAATTAACTTTAGTTTAGCACTTATCGCAAAGTATTACAATTGCCTCTTTCTTATACTGTGAACTCCAACAGGACTGGATGTGTGTATATTCACCATTGCATTCCATATGCCTCGTGCCCAGTAGGTACTCAATAAATATTTGTTGAATGGTAAGAAAGAATCAAGATTAGATGTTTCCTAGTCTGCCTCACTGATGACTGAGCTACTCAAAACACTGAGGAAAATGCTATTTACATGGTAGGTACACTTAAAAGTTTATGAAATTCTTAGATAAAAAGAAATTAAATGACAATAGTAAGTTTACAAGTTTGTCTTCAGAATTTCCAGTGAATGTAAAAAGCAGGAATTAGACTGACTGCATTACTGGAACAGCGCTCCTGCAAATACTATCAACAGTCCTGCTACCAAACTGTGATGAAATTGTGTGTACACTTGCTTATCTTCATCTAAAGCCTTTATCTCCAGGAGCAGCACATAACCTCATACAGAAGAGGGTAAATGGAGGTTTCTTTTTTTTCTTTTTTTTTTTTTTTGTGGTACGCGGGCCTCTCACTGTTGTGGCCTCTCCCGTTGCGGAGCACAGGCTCCAGACGCACAGGCTCAGTAACCATGGCTCATGGGCCCAGCCGCTCCGCGGCATGTGGGATCTTCCCGGACCGGGGCATGAACCCGTGTCCCCTGCATCAGCAGGCGGATTCTCAACCACTGCGCCACCAGGGAAGTCCAATGCAGGTTTCTTGAGCTGGGGAATGTGTCTTACCCGTGGATGTGAAAACCATTTGCCTGCATTCAGAGTCGACAGGAAATCCCAATCAAATAAGGAAGGGTGGGTCAAAGAGGCATTTGGCAGGACCTCATTGATATTGGTTGTTCTTCTCAGGTCAGAGTCATGCATGAGAAAAGGCACATGATCATAACTGCAGGCAGAGAGGGAAAAGAGGGGAAGAGGTGGATAGGCTGAATTCAGCCTCCCTGGAAAATAGGGTTCTCAGTTCATCAAGGTCACAAGTCTTACTAGGGCTTCTTACTCCCTCCCAAATCTTAGCAAAGGACTAAGTACCAGTAATTTATACTTTGATGTCAATATTTTTCTGCCCAAGGAAGCAATCTTTTGTGGTGTATAATAACCATGTTAGCTATGGTGAAAGAGTAGCTTTCCTATCCAGGGAATTTATGGATCAAGAAAACAATAGGTAGAGTAGTGATCTGAGAGTAAGGTGAGTGAGAAGTGGATGGGGCAAGGCCCTGAGGTTCCCAGAACCATACTAAGCAGGTACCTACACAATTTCCCTGTGTTTTTCTGACTCATTTCCCAACTGGCAACTGCCCTGAGTATTTCTAGTCCTAGATCCTTCACATCAGATGGCATCATTAGAAAAGTTTATTATCTGAAAACTTCTGTTATCAGATATTTGCCTTGAAGAGTCTCTGCTTTTACAAAAATCTCTCTTCCTTTATCATTAAAATATATATGAAGAGAACTCTGTAATGACCATGAAGGAGTAACAGGATTGAGACTTAGCCTCCTGTCCATAAACAAATCAAACTGGATAAAATAAGAGAATTAACTTTTTTAGGAAATGGACAATGGGGAGCACAGTATAATTATCTGAGAAAAGGCAAACAAATGAAATAGGCTCTACCATTACCCTGGCTTCATTCTTGCAGGTAAATACTGGAATGTGGCATGGGGCAAGGAGGGGGGCATCTAAAAAGTACCCAGCTATTGTACTGAAATTAGGAGAAGGAGATAAGATTAAGGAAAGGTCAATACAGCTAGAATTTGTTGGCTAGAGTCCCAGAGACAAATGGGAGCTATGCAAAAAGAAAGCATTCCAGGGAAATATGTACAGAGGTCCCTTGAAGTATGGTTAATATCAATTTGTAAAAAAAACAAAACAAAACAATATCAATTTGTACATGTGCAGAGTAAAACTCTAAGAAGTTTGCCAAGAACAACTTCCAAGAAAAGGAAAATTACCAGAAAGTTGTAAGACAATTTGCAGAGCTCACACAGGGGTGTAATTCATTCAAGTTCTATCAGTGGAGCAACCTCAATAATTACATGGGCACACCTTTGAAATGGGAATAATTTAGAACTAGAATTACTTTAGAGCGTCCATAAAAGAACTTAAAAACAAGCCTCCAAAGGATCAAACTAGTCTGCAAGTAACTTAACTGCCTGCTAGAAAAAAACCAAAATTCTTTAAAGGAATACAAGAAATATACCACCCAGAATGGCAAAATCACAATGTCTGGCATGTAACCAAAATTTACCAGACACGTAAAAAAGTATGAAAATGTAACCACAACCAGGAGAAATTACTCAATAAAGACAAACTTGGAAATGACAGAGGTAACAAGGATATTAAATCATGTAAAACAAAAATATAGATGATGCATAAAATAGATGCAAAGGAACACATGAACATAATGAAGACATAACTCTGAGGTATGAAAAAGAAATAAATGGAAATTCTAGTGATGAAAAAATATAATAACTGAAATGAAAATTTCACTACATGAATTTAACAGCATATTTGATATTACAGATCATGTAAAGAACAGTGAATTTGAAGATGTAGCAACAGAATCTATCCAAATGATCTGTGAGACAATATCAAGCAGTATTATATATGTGTGGTTGGAGTACTAAAAAGAGGGAAGGGAGATTTTGTCTGGCGTTAGAGTAAGACGCGGAGATCACCTTCCTCACCACAGATACATCAGAAATACATCTACACGTGGAACTGCTCCTATAGAACACCCACTGAACGCTGGCAGAAGACCTCAGACCTTCCAAAAGGCAAGAAGAACACCCACTGAACGCTGGCAGAAGACCTCAGACCTTCCAAAAGGCAAGAAACTCCCCACGTACCTGGGTAGGGAAAAAGAATAAACAGAGACAAAAGAATAGGGACGGGACCTGCACCAGTGGGAGGGAGCTGTGAAGGAGGAAAGGTTCCCACACACTAGAAGCCCCTTCTCAGGCGGAGACTGCAGGTGGTGGATGGGGAAAGCTTCAGAGCCACGGAGGAGAGCTCAGTAACAGGGTGCGGAAGGCAAAGCGGAGAGATTCCCGCAGAGGATCCGTGCCGACCAGCACTCACCAGCCCGAGAAGCTTGTCTGCTCACCACCGGGACGGGCAGGGGCTGGGAGCTGAAGCTCGGGCTTGGTCGGAAGCCGGGAGAGGACTGGGGTTGGCGGCGTGAACACAGCCTGAAGGGGTTAGTGCACCACAGCTAGCCGGAAGGGTGTCCAGGAGAAGTCTGGAGCTGCCTAAGAGGCAAGAGACCTTTTCTTCCCTCTTTGCTTCCTGGGGCGCGAGGAGAGGGGATTAAGCACACTGCGTAAAGGAGCTCCAGAGACGCGAGCGAGCCGCAGCTATCAGTGCGGACACCAGAGACAGGCATGAGATGCTAAAGGCTGCTGCTGCCGCCACCAAGAAGCCTGTGTGCGAGCACAGGTCACTCTCCACACCTCCCCTCCCGGGAGCCTGTGCAGCCCACCACCGCCAGGGTCCCGGGATCCAGGGACAACTTGCCCGGGAGAACAAACGGCGCACCTCAGGCTGGTGCAACGTCATGCTGGCCTCTGCTGCTGCAGGCTCAAACTGCATCCGTACCCCTCCCACCCCTGGCCTGAGCCAGAGCCCCCGAATCAGCTGCTCCTTTAACCCCGTCCTGTTTGAGCGAAGAGCAGACGCCCTCGGGCGACCTACGCGCAGAGGTGGGGCCAAGTCCAAAGCTGAACCCCGGGAGCTGTGCGAACAAAGAGGAGAGGGGGAGGTCTCTCCCAGCAGCCTCAGAAGCAGCGGATTAAATCTCCACAATCAACTTGAAGTGCCCTGCATCTGTGGAATACCTGAATAGACAGCAAATCATCCCAAGTTGAGGAGGTGGACTTTGGGAGCAAGATATATTATTATTTTCCCCTTTTTCTCTTTTTGTGAGTGTGTACTTGTGTGCTGCTGTGTGAGATTTTGCCTGTATAGCTTTGCTTTCACCATTTGTCCTAGGGTTCTGACCGACCCATTTTTTTGTTTATTGTTTTACTTTTCAAAATTTTTCTTCTTAATACTTATTTTAGTAACTTTACTTCATCCTACTTTATCTTCTTTCTTCCTTTCTTTCTTCCTCCCTTCCTTCCTCCCTTCCTTCCTCCCTCCCTTCCTTTCTTTGCTTTCTATTTTTTCTCCCTTTTATTCTGAGGCGTGTGGAATAAAGGCTCTTGGTGCTCCAGCTAGGCGTCAGGGCTGTGTCTCTGAGGTGGGAGAACCAACATCAGGACACTGGTCCACAAGACACCTCCCAGCTCCACGTAATATCATATGGCGAAAATCTCCCAGAGATCTCCATCTCAACACCAAGACCCAGCTTCACTCAACAACCAGCAAGCTACAGTGCTGGACACCCTATGCCCAACAACTACAAAGACAGGACTACAGCCCCATCCATTAGCAGAGAGGCTGCCTAAAATCATAATAAGGCTACAAACACCCCAAAACACACCACCAAACGTGGACCTGCCCACCAGAAAGACAAGATCCAGCCTTATCCACCAGAACACAGGCACTAGTCCCCTCCACCAGGAAAC
>NC_041229.1:55672172-55674753 GCF_002837175.3 Physeter macrocephalus | reverse complement strand
AAATGGTAATAGGAACATACATATTGATAATTACCTTAAATGTAAATGGATTAAATGCTCCCACCAAAAGACACAGACTGGCTGAATGGATACAAAAACAAGACCCATATATATGCTGTCTACAAGAGACCCACTTCAGACCTAGGGACACATACAGACTGAAAGTGAGGGGATGGAAAAAGATATTCCATGCAAATGGAAATCAGAAGAAAGCTGGAGTAGCAATTCTCGTATCAGACAAAATAGACTTTAAAGTAAAAACTATAACAAGAGACAAAGAAGGACACTATATAATGATCAAGGGATCGATCCATGAAGAAGATATAACAATTGTAAATATTTATGCACCCAACGTAGGAGCACCTCAATACATAAGGCACATACTAACAGCCATAACAGGGGAGATCGACAGTAACACAATCATAGTAGGGGACTTTAACACCCCACTTTCACCAATGGACAGATCATCCAAAATGAAAATAAATAAGGAAACACATGTTTTAAATGATACTATAACAAGATGGACTTAATATTTATAGGACATTCCATCCAAAAACAACAGAATACACATTTTTCTCAAGTGCTCATGGAACATTCTCCAGGATAGATCATATCTTGGGTCACAAATCTAACCTTGGAAAATTTAAGAAAATTGAAATCGTGTCAAGTATCTTTTTCGAACACAACGCTATGAGACTAGATATCAATTACAGGAAAAGATCTGTAGAAAATACATACACATGGAGGCTAAACAATACACTACTTAATAACGAAGTGATCACTGAAGAAATCAAAGAGGAAATCAAAAAATACTTAGAAACAAATGACAATGGAGACACGACGACCCAAAGCCTATGAGATGCAGCAAAAGCAGTTCTAAGAGGGAAGTGTATAGCAATACAATCCTACCTTAAGAAACAGGAAACATCTCGAATAAACAACCTAACTTTGCACCTAAAGCAGTTAGAGAAAGAAGAACAAAAAACCCCCAAATTTAGCAGAAGGAAAGAAATCATAAAGATCAGATCAGAAATAAATGAAAAAGAAATGAAGGAAACAATAGCAAAGATCAATAAAACTAAAAGCTGGTTCTTTGAGAAGATAAATAAAATTGATAAACCATTAGCCAGACTCATCAAGAATAAAAGGGAGAAGACTCAAATCAATAGAATTAGAAATGAAAAAGGAGACGTAACAACTGACACTGCAGAAATACAAAAGATTATGAGAGATTACTACAAACAACTGTATGCCAATAAAATGGACAACCTGGAAGAAATGGACAAATTCTTAGAAATGCACAAGCTGCCGAGACTGAACCAGGAAGAAATAGAAAATATGAACAGACCAATCACAAGCACTGAAATTGAAACTGTGATTAAAAATCTTCCAACAAACAAAAGCCCAGGACCAGACGGCTTCACAGGCGAATTCTATCAAACATTTAGAGAAGAGCTAACACCTATCCTTCTCAAACTCTTCCAAAAGATAGCAGAGGGAGGAACACTCCCAAACTCATTCTATGAGGCCACCATCACCCTGATACCAAAACCAGACAAAGACGTCACAAAGAAAGAAAACTACAGGCCAATATCACTGATGAACATAGATGCAAAAATCCTCAACAAAATACTAGCAAACAGAATCCAACAGCACATTAAAAGGATCATACACCATGATCAAGTGAGGTGTATTCTGGGAATGCAAGGATTCTTCAATATACACAAATCAAACAACGTGATACACCATAGCAACAAACTGAAGGAGAAAAACCATATGATCATCTCAATAGATGCAGAGAAAGCTTTTGACAAAATTCAACACCCATTTATGATAAAAACCCTGCAGAAAGTAGGCATAGAGGGAACTTTCCTCAACATAATAAAGGCCATATATGACAAACCCACAGCCAACAAAGTTCTCAATGGTGAAGAACTGAAACCATTTCCACTAAGATCAGGAACAAGACAAGGTTGCCCACTCTCACCACTCTTATTCAACATAGTTTTGGAAGTTCTAGCCACAGCAATCAGAGAAAAAAAAAAAAAACAAATAAAAGGAATCCAAATAGGAAAAGAAGAAGTAAAGCTGTCACTATTTGCAGATGACATGATATTATACATAGAGAATCCTAAGGATGCTACCAGAAAACCACTAGAGCTAATCAATGAATTTGGTAAAGTAGCAGGATACAAAATTAATGCACAGAAATCTCTGGCATTCTTATACACTAATGATGAAAAATCTGAGAGTGAAATTAAGAAAACACTCCCATTTACCACGGCAACAAAAAGAATAAAATATCTAGGAATAAACCTACCTAAGGAGACAAAAGACTTGTATGCAGAAAACTATAAGACACTGATGAAAGAAATTAAAGATGATACAAATAGGTGGAGAAATATACCATGTTCTTGGATTGGAAGAATCAACATTGTGAAAATGACTCTACTACCCAAAGCAATCTACAGATTCAATGCAATCCCTATCAAACTACCACTAGCATTTTTTACAGAACTAGAAAAAAAAATTTCACAATTTGTATGGAAACACAAAAGACCCCAAATAGCAAAAGCAATCT
>NC_041229.1:55659624-55670690 GCF_002837175.3 Physeter macrocephalus | reverse complement strand
TATGTATAACTGATTCACTGTGTTGTAAAGCAGAAACTAACACACCATCATAAAGCAATTATACTCCAATAAAGATGTTAAAAAAAATTGAGATTAAAACAAAACAAAAAAAATGAAAGGAAGAAGAGACGATGCTGGGAAGATGACAGAGTAGTAAGCACTAGGAATCTGTCTCCTCACCTAGACAACAACTGCATTGGCAGACTGTTTTATGTAACTCTCTTGGAAGCCTGAAGTATATTAAGGGCTCGCAACTTCCAGAAGAAAGCTTAGATTTAAATTGGGGTTAATTTCAGTCAATTTCAGCTCTTAGCACAGTAGCAGGTACCCATCACCCACCCACAGCCACATGGCAAACAACTGCCAACAGGTTCCTGGAGTAACTTGCACAGCAGCTGGTGAGAGCCAGGGTGGCGAAAAAGATCCTGTATTCCTGTATTCCAAATACAGGAGTTCTCTACTCTGATCACTAATTGCTGCTTCTTTTCACAAAAGAGCAAAGGGGTGGGCAACCACTGTTGTTACACCTTCTTCCACTGTTGCAAAGCCCTCACCCTCTAACTGAAGTGACTTTCACAAGATTTAAAGGGCCAGCACCGTTTTTAACCCTCTATTTTTGTCCTTTTCTCTTTTGGAAGCCAAACATTAAAGACCAGCATATTAAAAACACCTGCACATACAAGGGAAAATTAGAAAGTGCCTATATATGCCCAAGGATAAGATCAGAAAAACCTGAGAAAACCTTAAGTTTACACCTCAGGCTGATGTATGGCACACAGACATCTTTCAAAAATTTTTAATTTAAAAAAAAAACACAACAATAACAAAACCCATCAAACCCCAGAGAAGGGGGAGAATCTGATTTCCAGTGTTACCACATTATTAGATTCAAATGCCCAGTTTTCAACCAAACCCCTCCCCAAAAAACCACAAGACGTACCAAAAAAAACCAAACAAACAAACCAAAATCAAGAAAGTATGGCCCATTCAAAGGAAAAAAACAGGAACTGTCCCTGAAAAAGAGCTGATGGTGGATATACTAGTCAAAGACTTTAAAACAATCATCTTAAAGATACTCAAAGAACTAAAGGAAGATGTGGATAAAGTCAATAAAACAATGTATGAGCAAAATGGAAATATTAATAGAGACTTTTTAAACCCTGAAAGGAAACCAAAAGGAAATTCTGGAGCTAAAAAGTACAAGAACTGAAATGAAAAACTGACTACGGGTATTCAAAGGCAGATTTAAACAGGCAGAAAAAAGAATCAGTGAACTGAAAGATAAGACAGTACAATTTATTGAGTCTGAGAATTTAAAAAATTATAGAAAAGTTGACAGAATCTAAGGGATACCCCAACACCAAAGCCAAACACACTACAAGAAAAGAAAATTATATACCAATACCCCTTATGAATATTGATGCAAAAAATCCTCAACAAAATACTAGCAAATAGAATTCAGTAGTGTATTAAAAGGATTATACACAATGACCAAGTGGGATTTATTCCCAAAATGCAAGAATGTTTCAACATAATGCAATCCATCAATGTAATACACCACATTAAGAGAATGAAAGAGAGAAAAAAAAACCATGATCATTTCAATTGATGCAGAAAAGGCATTTGACAACATTCAACACCTTTTAATGATAAAAATTCACATCAAACTAGAAATAGAAGGAAACTACCCAGAATAATAAGACAAATAGGAAAAACCCACAGTGAACACCATATTCAATGGTGAAGGACTAAAAGCTTTTCCTCTAAAATTAGGAACAAGGCAAGGATGTCTGCTTTTGGCACTTCTATTCATAGTGACACTAAAAGTTCTAGCCAGAGCAATTAAGCAATACAGAGAAATAAAACGCATCCAAATTGGAATGGAAGAAAATAAATTACTTCCATTTTCAAATGGTATAATCTTATATGTAGAAAAGCCTAAAGTTTCCACAACAACAACAAATGGAATAAATGAATTCCACAAAACAGCAGAATACAAAGGAAACATCCAAAAATCAGTTGCATTTCTATACATTAACAATGAAGAATCTGTGTACAGGTTCATGAAGTAACTTGCAAGGCATCTGGTAACACTAGGGATGGCAGAAAAAGATCCTATACTCCAAATATAGGAAATATATATAGGAACTAATATATAGTTAACTATCTTTATAATGTTGCACATTACATCCCTAGTATTTATTTGTATTATAACTGAAAGATTGTATCTTTGACTACCTTCGTCTAATATAGGAAATCTCTGCTCTGGTCACTGGTTATAGACATCACAAAAACAATTTCATTTATAATAGCATCAAAAAGAATAAAATACTTAAAAGAATGTCTATTCAGTTCCTCTGCCCATGTTTTAATTGGGTTGTTGTTTCTTTGATGTTGATTTGAATGAGTTCTCTACATACTTTAGATATTAACCTCTTGTCAGATATATCATTTGCAAATATCTTCTCTCATTCCGTACACAGCCTGTTCAATTTGTTGACAGTTTCCTTCACTGTGCAAAAGCTTTTTGCTTTGATGTAGTCTTTTATTTTTGTTTTTGTTTCCCTTGCCTAAGACCCCCTAACATATTGGTAAAACTTATGTCAAAGAGCATACTTCCTATGTTTTCTTCTAGAAGCTTTATGTTTTTAGAACTTACACTTAAGTCTTTAATCCATTTTGAGTTTATTTTCATATATAGTATGAGAAAGTAGTACAGTTTTCCCAACACCAATTTTTGAAGAGGCTGTCCTTTCCCCATTGTATATTCTTGCCTCCTTGATCATAGATTAACTGGTCATATAGCTATGGGCTCATTTCTTGGCTCTCTGTTTCACTGATCTATGTGTCTGTTTTTGTGCCTGCACCATCCTGTTTTGATTATTGTAGCTTTGTAATATAGTTTGAAATCAGAGCATGTGATGCCTACTGTTTCATTCTTCTATCTTAAGACTGTTTTGGGTACTTAGGGGTCTTCTTTGTTCCCATACAAATTTTAGAATTGTTCTAGTTCTGTGAAAAATGCCATTGGTATTTTGATAGGGATTGCACTGAATCTGTGAATTGCATTGGGTTGGTATGGTCATTTTAACAATATTAATTCTTCCAATCCATAAGCATGGTATATCTTTCCATATTTCTGTGTCATCTTCTGTTTCCCTTATTATGTCTTACAGTTTTCCAAGTATAGGTCTTTTAGCTCCTTAGTTAGATTTATTCCCATGTATTCTATTTTTTGATATGATTGTAAATGGGATTTTTTTCTTAATTTCTCTTTCTGATAGTTCTTTTAGTGTACAGAAATGCAACATATTTCTGTATATTAATTTCATATCCTGTGACTTTACCAAATTCATTGATGTGTCACTGACAGGTTTTTGGTGGTTTCCTTAGGATTTTCTATGTATAGTATCTTGTCACCTGCAAATAGTGACAGTTTTACTTCTTCCTTTCCAGTCTGTATTTCTTTTACTTCTTTTCTTGTCTGATTGCCATGACTAGGACTTCCAATATTATGTTGAATAATGGTGGTGAGAGAGGGCACCCTTGTCTTGTTGCTGATCTTAGGAAAATGCTTTCAGCTTTTCACAATTGAGTATGAAGTTAATTCTGTGCTTGTCATATGTGGCCTTTTTTATGTTGAGTTATGTTCCCCTCTATACCCACATTTTCAAGAGGTTTTATCATAAAACTATGTTCAATTTTTTCAAAAGCTTTTTCTGCATCTACTGAGATGATCAGGATTTTTATTCTTCAGCTGTTAATGTGGTGTATCACACTGAATAATTTGTGGATGTTGAATCATCTTTGCATCCCTGGAATAAATCCCACTTGATCGTGGTGTATGATCCTTTTCATGTATTGTTGAATTCAGTTTGCTATTATTTTGTTGAGGATTTTTGCATCTATGTTCATTAGTGATATTGGCCTATAGTTTTCTATTTGTGTATGACATCTTTGTCTGATTTTGGTACCAGGGTGACACTGGCCACTTATTTCTGAGTCAAAATTGTTCCTGCCTTAACAATTTTTGGAACAGTTTTAAAAGGACAGGTGTTAACTCTTCTCTAAATGTTTGGTTGAATTAACCTGTGAAGCCATCTGGTCCTGAGCTTTTGCTGGTTGGGAGTTTTTCAATTAATGATTCCATTTCAGTACTGGTAATTGGTCTGTTCCTATTTTCTATTTCTTTCTGGTTCAGTCTTGGGAGCTTGTATATTTCTAGGAAATGTATCTATTTCTTCTAGGTTGTTCATTTTATTAGTGTGTAATTGTCCACAGTAATCTCTTATGATCCTTAATGTTTCTGTGCTATTTGCTGTAACTTCTCCTTATTCATTTCTGACTATATTTATTTGGGCCGATCTTTTTTTTGAAGAGTTTGGCTAAAGACTTACCAATTTCGTTTCTCTATTCAAAGAAGCAGGTCATAGTTTCACTGTTCTTTTCTGTTGTTATTTAGTCTCTATTTTATTTACTTCTGCTCTCATCTTTATGTTTTCTTTCCTTCTACTAACTTTGGGTTTTGTTTGATCTTCTTTTTCTAATTCTTTTAGGTGTAAGGTTATGTTATTTTTTTTCTTGTCTCCTGAGGTTGGTTTGTATTGCTATAAACTTCCATCTTAAAATTGCTTTTGCTGCATCCCATAGTTTTTGGACCAGTGTGTTTTCATTTTGCCTCCAGGTATTTTTTAAATTTCCTCTTTGATTTCTTCAGTGATCCACTGGTTGTTTAGTAGCATATTCTTTAGCCTCCACATGTTTGTGTTTTTTCCAGTTTTTTTTCTTCTTCAGTCTTCTCAAATTTACTGAGACTTGTTTTGTGGCCTAGCACGTGATCTGTCCTGCAGAATGCTCCATGTGCACTTGAAAAGAATGTGTATGCTGCTGCTTTTTGATGGAATGTGATGCTGCTGAATATATGTATATATACACACTCTAGAAATAGTTAAAGCAGGAGACCACTGTGATCTTAGAATATCAAGACAAATGCTGCTATTACTGTTAATATTTGGATGATAAATTCTTGTTGTAAATCCAATCTTAGGTGGTTTGAATGGGTAGCCTATAGGAAAATGAATTGTACACCACCTTGATATAAGCTGTCATTAAGTCCCATAATTGTGCCTTGCCAGTGAAACATATCATCCTCAACTGGACCTGCAAAACATTGTGCTGGAGGGTCATGGGCCAAGTCACTAAGTTCCTTATTAATCTGTTCCAGCACCACAGTCTGTGCTTTTCATCTGGCTCCCCAGTATCTTGGTATGTGCTCAAGGTCTGGCAAAACTCTTGGTTATCCCAGTGGCTGGGAAGGACTGTCTCTTCAACTCACACTGGCACTGCCAGACACAGGTACAGAGGAGCTAGGGCCTCCCCTAAGCTGCAGCCTCGGCCTCCTCCCCCTGCAGCAGCTGGTGCCTCCCCAGCCCTATGGGGCTCACGTGCATGACACAGCCACAAGATGCCTGCTCTTAATATCTACATCTTTTTGTTTTGTGTATCCCTTAACTAGTTATAGTAGCTATAGATGATTTTATTACTTTTGCCTTGTAACCTTCCTACTAGCTTTATAAGTGAATATCTTCTACCTTTACTGTATATTTGCCTCTACCAATGAGGTTTCTCCTTTCAAAATTTTCATATTTCTAGTTGTGGCTTTTTCCACTTAGAGAAGTCCCTTTAACATTTCTTGTAAAGCTGGCTTCAGGGTGCTGAATTATTTTACCTTTGCTTGTCTGTAAAACTTTTGATCTCTCCTTCAAATGTGAATGGAAGCCTTGCTAGGTAGAGTATTCCTGGTTATACATTTTTCTCATTCATCATTCTAAATATATTGTATCACTCCCTCATGGCCTGCATAGTTTCTGCTGAAAACTCAGCTCAGAGTCTTACAGAAATTCCTTTGTACATAAATTGTTGCTTTTCCCTTGCTGCTTTTAAGGTTTCTCTTTATCTTTAATTTTTGCCATTTCAATTACAATTTATCTTAGTGTGGGTTGATCTGTTTGGTACTCTGACCTTCTTGGACTTGGATATCTGTTTCCTTTCCAAGATTAGGGAAGTTTTCAGCTATTATGTCTTCAAATATGTTCTCTGTCCCCCTTTTTCTCTCTCTTCTCTTTCTGGGACCCCCTAAATGTGAATGTCAGCATGCTTGATGTTGTCTCAGAGGTCTCTTAAACTGTCCTCATTTTTTTTGTTCAGTTTCAGTAATTTCCACTACTCTGTCTTCCAGTTAGCTGATCTATTCCTCTGTATTGTCTAGTCTACTGTTAACGCCTTCTATTTTATTTTTTATATGAGCTATTATATTCTTCAGCTCCGTTTGCTTCTTCTTTCTATTTTCTAACTCTTTGTTTAAAACTCCTAATGTCTCCCTTTGTTCATCCCTTCTCCTCCTGAATTCTTTGAGCATATTATTGGTCATTACTTTAAGCTTTTATCAGGTAGATTACTTACCTCCAATTCATTTAGTTCTTCTAGGGTTTTACCTTATTCCTTCATTTGGAACTTATTTCTCTATTGCCTCATTTTGCCTATTTCACTGTTTTTATTTCTATGAATTTCATAAGTTGGTACATTTCCTGATTTTGGATAAGTGGCCTTATGTAAGAAATGTCCTATAGGGCCCAACAGCACATTCTAGTCTGGTCACCATAGCTATGTGCTTTAACAGTGCCCTCTATATGGGCTGTGTGCATCCTTCTGTTGTGGTAGGCTGACTACTGTGGGCACACTGGTAGGCATGGATGGCTTCCAGTCTGCTTAGGTGCCAGGCCTTGCCTTGTGCAGACTGCTGGACACTGGTGGGTGGGACCATGCCATGGAAAAACTGGCTGCTTAGCTAAGGGAGGCCCAGCCCTGGTGCTGGCCCACAGGTGGGTGGGGTCCAGTCACAAGACAACTAGCTAAATACCCCATTTAGCTCTGGCCCACTATTGGCCAGGTCCTGGAGTGGCTGGCTGTAGGGCCAGGGCTCCCAGAACTAATGTCACCCTGCTGATGGATGGAGTTGTGGCCTGGGGGTGTCCCAGGGCTGGTGTCAGCCTGCTGGGGGGGCAGGGTCAATTTTTGACATGGCTAGCTGCAGCTTCTGTGGTGATCTGGAGCTGATGATGGCTCACTGGCAGGTGGTACTGTATCCTGATACAGCAGGGTGAGGCATCCAAGGTGTGCCATAGCTGGTAATGTCCTGCTGTTGGGTGGGGCCAGGACCCAGATCATCCCAGGGATGGTTCTGTTCTGCTAGTGAGTGGGTCTTGCCTTGACAGAACTGGCTGAAGTGCTGGTGTTGGCCTACTGGTGGGAAGGGCCAGGACCCAAGGTGGCTGGGGCCTCAGGATGCCCTATGGCACCTGGCCTACTGATGGGTGCGGCTGTGTCCCCAACCAGCTAGCTTCCTGGTCTGGGGAATCCCAGAATTGATGCTAACCAACTGGTGGGCATCGCCAGGTCCCAGAATTAATACGCTAGAAGGAGGATTTCAAAATGGCGCTTACCAATGTCCTTATCCTTTTGGGGATGGGCTCCCCAAAATGCCTGCTGCCAGTGTCTATGTCTCCATGATGAGTTTCAATTGTCTCCTGCCTCCCCAGAAGGTTCTCCAAGTCATTAAGTGGGTCTGACCCAGGCTCCTTTCAAATTACTGTTTCTGCCCTGAGTCTCAGAGTGTGTGAGATTTTTTGTTTGCCCTTTAAGTGTGGAGTCTCTATTCCCCACAGCCTTCCAGCTCTCCCCAGAGTAAGCCTTACTGACTTTCAAAGTAAAATGTTCTGGGGGGCTCATCTTCCCAGTGCAAGACCTCTGAGCTGGGAAGCCCAATGTAGGGCTTGGACTCCTCATTCCTTGGGAAGAACCTCTGCAATAATAATTATCCTACCATTTGTGGCTCGCCTACCTGGGGGTATGGGTCTTAACTATACCAAATCTTTACCCCTCCTACCTGTCTCATTGTGGTTCCTTTCCTATATCTTTAGTTGTAGATCTTTTCTGCTAGTCTTCAGGTCACTCTCATGGATAGTTGCTCTGTAAGTAGTTGCAATTTTGGTGTGCTCATGGGAGGAGGTTAGCTCATGGTCATCCTACTCCATTATCTTGGCCTCCAATGACATTTTTTGAAGAAAGAAAAACTCATCCTAAAATTCATATGGAATCACAAGGGATCCCGAATAGCCAAAACAATCTTGAAAAAACAGAAAAAAACTAGAAGACTAACACTTCCTGATTAAAAACTTACTACAAAGCTACAGTAATCAAAACAGGATGGTACTGGCATAAAGACAGACAAATAGACCAAGGAATAGAATAGGGAGCCCAGAAATAAACCCTTGTATATACTGTCCAGTGATTTTTGACAAGGGTGGCAAGACTACTCAACAGAGAAATGGTTGAGTGCTGGGAACACTGAATATTCACATGAAAAGAATAAAATTGTACCTTTGCCTAACACGATATACAAAAACTCAGAAAAGATCAAAAACCTAAATTTAAAAACTAAAACAATAAATCTCTTAGTAGAAAACATAGGGGAAAATCTTCATTGACGGTGAATTTGGCAATGATTTCTTGGATATGAAAACAAAGATACAGGCAAAAACAACAAAAATAAATAAATTGGCCTTCATGAATATTTATAATTTTGTGCATCAAAAGACATGATCAATAGAGTAAAAGGCAACCTACAGAATGGGGAAAATATTTGCAAGTTAAATATCTGATAAGGGATTAATATCCAGAATATATACAGAGCTCCTAAATCAACAGAAAAAAAAAAAAAACCCTGGAAAAGAATCTGAAAAAGGATAGAGATATAGATAGATAGATCTGAATCACTTTGCTGTACACCTGAAACTAACACAATATTGTAAATCAACTATACTTAAATTTCTAAAAAATGAAGTTCAGAAAATTAAGAAACAAAAACCAAAACAAAACAAAAAAATATTTGCCCATCAAAAATGGGCAAAGACCTTGAGTAGACATTTCTCCAAAGAAGATTATGAATGGATAGTGAGCAAAAAATAAGATGTTCAACAT
The DNA here is from genome assembly GCF_002837175.3 of Physeter macrocephalus. NCBI lineage: Eukaryota > Metazoa > Chordata > Mammalia > Artiodactyla > Physeteridae > Physeter > Physeter macrocephalus. The sequence continues at coordinate 55,661,651 of NC_041229.1, read as the reverse complement.
CACTTATCAATAAGGAAATGCAAATAAAAATTATAATGAGATACCACCTCACACCCATTAGGATGGCTCCCCCCCAAAAAACAGAAAACAAGTGTTGGCAAATATGTGGAGTAATTAGAACTCTTCTGTACTGTTAGTGGGAACATATGATGGTACAAATACTGTGGAAAACTGTATGACATTTCCTCAAAAAATTAAAAAGAGAAGCATAGTATGACCCAGGAATCCCCCTTCTGGGTATATACCCAAAAGAACTGAAAGCAGGATCTCAAAGAGAGATTTATACACCCATGTCCAGAACAGCACTATTAACTATAGCTAAAATGTAAAAGCAACACAAGTGTCTATTAACTGATGAAAACAAAATGTGGATATATGCATACAGTGGAATATTATTCATCCTTTTTAGGATGGAAATTTTGAAATATGCTGTAATATGAATGAACCTTGAGGACTATAGGCTAAGTGACATATGCAAGTCACAAAAAAACCCAAATACTCTATGAATCATACACTTATATGAGGTATCTAGAACAGCCAAAATCATAGACACAGAAAAGTAAAATGGGGTTTCCAGGGCTGGTGGAGAGGAGGGAATGGGGAGTCATTATTTAATGGGTATAGAGTTTCACTTTTACTAGATGAAAAGAATCACAGGGCTTCCCTGGTGGCGCAGTGGTTGAGAATCCGCCTGCCAATGCAGGGGACGCGGGTTCGTGCCCCAGTCCAGGAGGATCCCGCATGCCGCAGAGCGGTTGGGCCCGTGAGCCATGGCCGCTGAGCCTGCGTGTCTGGACCCTGTGCTCCGCAATGGGAGAGGCCACAACAGTGAGAGGCCCACGTACCACAAAAAAAAAAGAAAAAAAAAGAATCACAGATATAGTTGGCTGAAAGTTTCACTACATTAAAAATATATATAATATCACTGACCCATACATTTTAAAGTGGTAAAGATGGTAAATTTAATGTTTTATATTTTACTACAAAAAATGTTTTAATTGAAAAAAAAAGGCCACCTCAAAATATTTACTTGGCAAAGCAACCCCAATGACATAATTGTTTTCTCGGTAAATAAGTACATTTCAAAGTAGACAGACAAAGAATTAAATATATGTATGTTTAGGAGATTGGTTCAAAATGGCAGAGTAGAAGGACATGCTCTCACTCCCTCTTGTGAGAACACCAGAATCACAATTAACTGCTGAAAAATCACCGACAGGAAGACACTGGAACTCACCAAAAGAGATACCCCATATTCAAATACAAAGGAGAGCCACAATGAGATGGTAGGGGCACAATCACAATAAAATAAAATGCTATAACTGCTGGGTGGGTGACTCACAAACTGGAGAACACTTATACCACAGAAGTCCACCCACTGGAATGAAGGTTCTGAGCCCCATTTCAGGCTTCCCAACCTGGGGGTCCGGCAACGGGAGCAGGAATTCCTAGGGAATCAGACTTTGAAGGCTAGCGGGATTTGACTGCAGGACTTCGAAAGGACTAGGGGAAACAGAGACTCCACTCTTGGAGGGCACACACAAAGTAGTGTGCGCATCGGGACCCAGGGGAAGGAGCAGCGACCCCAGGGGAGACTGAACAAGACCAACCAGCTAGTGTTGCACGGTCTCCTGCAGAGGTAGGGGGTGGCTCTGTCTCACCGTGAGGTGAGAATGGCAGCAGAAGTTCTGGAAAGTACTCCTTGGCATGAGCCCTCCCAGAGTCTGCCATTAGCCCCACAAAAGAGCCCAGGTAGGCTCCAGTGTTGGGTCACCTCAGGCCAAACAACCAACAGGGAGGGAACCCAGCTCCACCCAACAGCAGTCAAGTGTAAAGTTTTACTGAGCTCTGCTCACCAGAGGAACAGCCAGCTCTACCCACCAGCAGTCCCTCCCATCAGGAAACTTGCACAAGCCTCTGAGATAGCCTCATCCACCAGAGGGCAGACAGCAGAAGCAAGAAGAACTACAATTCTGCAGCCTGTGGAACAAAAACCACATTCACAGAAAGATAGACAAGATGAAAAG
>NC_041229.1:55658027-55659229 GCF_002837175.3 Physeter macrocephalus | reverse complement strand
AACAATACAATAACTGAAATGAAAACTACACTAGAAGGAATCAGTAACAGAATAACTGAGGCAGAAGAACGGATAAGTGACCTGGAAGACAGAATGGTGGAATTCACTGCTGCGGAACAGAATAAAGAAAAAAGAATGAAAAGAAATGAAGACTGCATAAGAGACCTCTGGGACAACATTAAACGCAACATTTGCATTATAGAAGTCCCAGAAGGAGAAGAGAGAGAGAAAGAACCCGAGAAAATATCTGAAGAGATTATAGTCGAAAACTTCCTAACATGGGAAAGGAAATAGCCACCCAAGTCCAGGAAGCACAGAGAGTCCCATACAGGATAAACTCAAGGAGAAACATGCCGAGACACATAGTAATCAAATTGGCAAAAACTAAAGCAAAGAAAAATTATTGAAAGAAGCAAGGGAAAAACGACAAATAACATACAAGGGAACTCCCATAAGGATAACAGCTGATTTCTCAGCAGAAACTCTATAAGCCAGAAGAGAGTGGCATGATATACTTAAAGTGATTAAAGGGAGGAAACTACAACCAGGATTACTCCACCCGGCAAGGATCTCATTCAGATTCGATGGAGAAATCAAAAGCTTTACAGACAAGCAAAAAAGCTGGAGTAGCAATACTCATATCAGATAAAATAGACTTTAAAATAAAGAATGTTACAAGAAATAAGGAAGGACACTACATAATGATCAAGGGATCAATCCAAGAAGAAGATATAACAATTATAAATATATATGCACCCAACATAGAAGCACCTCAATACGTGAGGCAATTGCTAACAGCTATAAAAGAGGAAATCGACAGTAACACAGTAACAGTGGAGGACTTTTTAAAACCTCACTTACATCAATGGACAGATCATCCAAAATAAAAATAAATAAGGAAACAGAAGCTTTAAATGACACAATAGACCAGACAGATTTAATTGATATTTATAGGACATTCCATCCAAAAACAGCAGATTACACTTTCTTCTCAAGTGCACATGGAACATTCTCCAGGATAGATCACATCTTGGGTCACAAATCAAGGCTCAGTAAATTTAAGAAAATTGAAATCATATCAAGCATCTTTTCTGACTGCAACATTACGAGATTAGAAATGAATTACAGGGAAAAAATCGTAAAAAACACGAACACATGGAGGCTAAACAATACATTACTAAATAACCAAGAGATCAATGAAG
>NC_041229.1:55656249-55656802 GCF_002837175.3 Physeter macrocephalus | reverse complement strand
CAGACAAAGATACTACAAAAAAAGAAAATTACAGACCAATATCACTGATGAATATAGATGCAAAAATTCTCAACAAAATACTAGCAAACAGAATCTAACAACACATTAAAAGGATCATACACCATGATCAAGTGGGATTTATTCCAGGGAATGCAAGGATTCTTCAATATATGCAAATCAATCAATGTGATACACCATATTAACAAATGGAAGAATAAAAACCATATGATCATCTCAATAGATGCAGAAAAAGCTTTTGACAAAATTCAACACGCATTTATGATAAAAACTCTCCAGAAAGTGGGCATAGAGGGAACGTACCTCAATATAATACAGGCCGTATACAACAAACCCACAGCAAACATCATTCTCAATGGTGAAAACCTGAAAGGATTTCCTCTAAGATCAGGAACAAGACAAGGATGTCCACTCTCACCACTATTATTGAACATAGTTTTGGAAGTCCTAGCCACGGCAAACAGAGAAGAAAAAGAAATAAAAGGAATACAAATTGGAAAAGAAGTAAAACTGTCACTGTTTGCAGATGACATTA
>NC_041229.1:55655243-55656078 GCF_002837175.3 Physeter macrocephalus | reverse complement strand
CAAAAGACCTGTATGCAGAAAATTATAAGACACTGATGAAAGAAATTAAAGATGATACCAACAGATGGAGAGATATACCATGTTCTTGGATTGGAAGAATCAATACTGTGAAAATGACTATACTACCCAAAGCAATCTACAGATTTAATGTAATCCCTATCAAATAACCAATGGCATTTTTTACTGAACTAGAACAAAAAATCTGAAAATTTGTATGGAGAAACAAAAGATCCCGAATAGCCAAAGCAGTCTTGAGGGGAAAAAACGGAGCTGGAGGAATCAGGCTCCCTGACTTCAGACTATAGTACAAAGCTACAGTAATCAAGACAATATGGTACTGGCACCAAAACAGAAATATAGATCAATGGAACAGGATAGAAAGCCCAGAGATAAACCCACGCACCTACGGTCAACTAATCTATGACAAAGGAGGCAAGGATACACAATGGAGAAAAGACAGTCTCTTCAATAAGTGGTGCTGGGAAAACTGGACAGCTACATGTAAAAGAATGAAATTAGAACACTCCCTAACACCATACACAAAAATAAACTCAAAATGGGTTAAAGACCTAAATGTAAGGCCAGACACTATCAAACTCTTAGAGGAAAACATAGGCAGAACACTCTATGACATAAATCACAGCAAGATCCTTTTTGACCCATCTCCTAGAGAAATGGAAATAAAAACAAAAATAAACAAATGGGACCTAATGAAACTTAAAAGCTTTTGCACAGCAAAGGATACCATAAACAAGACCAAAAGACAACCCTCAGAATGGGAGAAAATAGTTGCAAATGAAGCAACCGACAAAGGATTAATCTCCAAAATTTAAAA
>NC_041229.1:55630232-55654801 GCF_002837175.3 Physeter macrocephalus | reverse complement strand
AGCCTGTGCACCACAACTACTGAGCCTGCGTGACACAACTACTGAGTCCGTGTGAGTCTGTGTGCCACAACTGCTGAGGCCCGCACGCCTAGAGCCCATGCTCTGCAATGAGAGAAGCCACTGCAATGAGAGGCCCGTGCACCGCAACAAGGAGTGGTCCCCGCTTGTTGCAACTGGAGAAAGCCCTCATGTGGCAACGAAGATCCAACGCAGCCAAAAATAAATGAATAAAATAAATAAAATTTTTTTTAAAGTTTAAAAAAATTTTAAAAATTTAATAAATTTTAAAAAATAAAAATGAGGTGATCTGATATTACCTCTCAAAGTATAGACCAGTGATCCTGGGGAAATTCCTTCCTAATTAAGCATGTTTTGGTCCACAAATTTGCAGGATCTGGTTTCTCTCCATCACCTTATTATAGATAACTCTTGTTAAATTAATTAGACAAGGAGGCCATTGGACTGAGGGGACTCGAATGCCAGGGCAGCCTACATAAGCAAACCAAAATCTGAGCCTCAAGATTACAAAAAACTGAAACCTAAGGGCATCCAATCACAGTTACCTAGGCTTTATGCTACAGTCAATCAAATAATGTCCTGTCTTGGTTTCTGTACCTTCTCTCTATAAGTCTCTCCCCTGGTTCTTAGCTGAGGAGTGTTCCTAATGACTTCTGATTTGGTTCTGCCTGATTTGAATCAATTTTTGTTCAAATAAACTCTTAAAATTTAAAATAAATAAATAAATAAATAAAATAGTAAAGATAATTTGGCAAAGTTACCTTTGTAAATCCAATTTAAAGTATGAAATTGAGTGATCTAGATTTGTGATTATAAGTTCAAATCTCATTTATAAAAGGACTTGAAATATAGCGAAACATTTAAGGTTTATACTGTTATACATTTAATGTGTTAGATTTATAAGAATTACCCAAGTATTCTGAAAAGATTTAAACAACTGCAGTACCTAAAAAAGAAAACACATTAAATGCATAATTTCAGTTTAAAATATCTAAAGTATTCAACTAAAATGCATTAAATATTATTCAAAGGCCCTGAAAAATGCTATTCAAAATGTTAAACTTATAAATGGAGTAAGGTTATTTGTAAACATGCTATGCCTCCTTCACTGTCTGGGAACAGCTCTTAGGCAGGACTCTGACTCATCTGCCTCTACCCAGCACTCAGAAGAAGGATATAGTAGGAATATAGTAGGTTCCCAGGGAATGTTAGTTAAATAGATTGCTAACGTAGGGTGTGGGGATAAGTTGTAAGCATGTTGGCAGGGGGGACAAATTTGAATTAAGTGTAGAGACTACATAGCGTGTGTATGATTTATGAACCTGTGATTGAGAATGTAGGGGTACAGATATATGGTTTGTAAAGAAGTGGTTCGTGTATGTATGTTATGTGCAGATGTGCCATGTGAACACGGGAGAAACTCCCCAGGGCTTGCCCTCTGTACAACTTGGGCCAGGCTGGAGTCTTCCATGGTATTGGTCTTTTCTCCTCCCACCCCCTTCTTTCCTACCTCATTTGTACATCACTCTCCAGCCCAAAGGCCCCATGTTCAACAGCTTTCTCAAAGGCCATCATGGTATTCTCAGGCCCCAGCTGTGGAAGAAAAGGACATCAGGCCCTTAATCTCAGAGTCTTTTCTGCCAACACCTCTTTTAGGGTAGGGAAGGGGCCCAGTAACAAAAGGACTTTAGGAAACAGAGTTTGGCTCCCCTGGCTCTTTTTTCAAAGAACCTGCCTACATTTTGCTCTACCCAATCTGATTCGGGGACTCTGCTCATCTGACGCAATGTCACTGGGCACAATAAAGAGAAATGGAGTGAGAATTAGGTGACCTGGGTTCGAGTCCAACCTCTACAATTAATTCCTTATTCTTGTCATCTCAAGCCAACCCCTTTACTTCTCCAGGAGTTCCTAGGATCTGATGTACCCTTGTCTCATCCACAAATCCATGCATACCTGTACTCACCCACATCCATCAGGCTCAGACCTACCATGGGTGCACCTCTATGTCCAAAGAAGTTCGGCTTGGGTCCCAATTTATCCTTCTCTTGAATACAGGGAGAATAAATCCCCAATGGAAGCAAATAGAGACACAAAAGGATGAGAAAAAAGGGCACTCCAATAGCCACTTGTAGAGCTGAAAAAGTTGGAGGGAAGGGGAAGTAAGAAAAAAAAAGGCAAACAGGAATGGAGAACCATCCCAAGCAACTAACTATCCCAAAGCAACAGTCAATAAATACCCAGTCCATGGGTTCACTGACTCTGTGGACTCACTGATTTACTCTATATTTCTGTCACATCCTTATGTTCTCTCAATGATTTGAAAGCAAGAGTATCCAAATATAAGCATTATAATTAAGTCAATATTATTACAAATGCAAATTTACAAGGGAATGAATTGTACAAGAAGTGGGAAGCAAAGGAAAGAGAGGAAATGTTAAGGAATACCTTCTCAGAAGGAGTAGTTCAGTTGCCTCTGAGAAAGCCCTGAAGCCCTTTAAAGATCAGCCTAAAATGCCACTATATTGAAGGAAGTGAGGCATAGCAGAAGGGATACTAGTTGACAGAAATCTGACTTCAAAGCCAGACTCTACCACTTTCTAATTGTGTGACTCAGACATGTTGCTTAACCTCTCCATTCTGAAAAATGGAGCTATCCTGCTACTAACATCTATCTCATAGAGTTGATATGATAGTTGACATCACAGGTACTCAATAAATATTGAGTATTTCTCTCTCTCTCTCTCTCTCTCTTTCTCACACACACACACACACACACACACACACACACACACACACAGCCTGACCACAAAACCTGTTATCACTTGCCACTGCCCAACACTTACTATTTTAGACCTCTGAAGATGTTACCCATTTGTACATTTTAAATTACTACCTATATCACTTTCAAATCTAGATCTCCAGCTCTAACCTCTCAACTTTATGAGCACATTACACCTCTTGTTTCTTTTTCTCTCATAACACGTCATCTGGTATCTTCTGATTCTACCTAAAAATTTAGGAAATGAAAAAGAAAACAGTGCATTATTGTCCGCTTGAAGATCCTGCCCCCAGGAACATTTCCTAAAATTCACCCTCCACCTATACACACACACGTGTACAAACACACAATGGCAATATTGCCAACCAAGTCTTTCTCTTGCCTGCATCCTCGCACAAGTCAGGAAGCAAGCACTCCTTGTTTAACCAGTAGTAAAAAAGAGACACAGAAAAATGTCCTACTGGTTTCTCAATAAGGTGCTAAGAGATAACTCCACTCTGAAAACCGTTTCATGTATAGCTCTGATTCTTGTTTGTTTCCATGATATTAGGGCAAAGAATGAAGAGGAAAACAGTGGCAGAGGTAGACATTTCTGCTGCTGATGGAAGTTCCCCGGTGTGACAGGGACTAACCAGGGCCTGCTTTGAAGTACTAAGATGTATCCAGGGATATCTGCACCTGGTTCTTCAGTTTAAAATAGCAATATTTGAATACAAACTAAAAGAACTGTGACTTGTACCATCACTGGTCAAATAAAATTAAAATTGCCTCTACCCTCCCACCAGCTACTCCAATCCATTCCCAGACAGTCAATGTGTAACAACAGAGAGAAAATTCTTATTTTTCTAGAAGGAGAATCCCTCTTTAGGAAAAGGACTATTTGGCCAGAGAAATGCTATGACAGGCCATGTTGGGTTGTGAGTCTGACCACAAAGATCTTGCTTGAGTAACGAGCTAAATGAATTTCAAAGAGGTATAGTGCTGGCTATCTACTAAGCTTGTTTTACTAAGTATGGAAGTTAAAGCCAGAGCTGAAAGAATCAGGCAAGGTTTCACCCACAGGACATACCTTCTCCTTCCAAATGGATCAGGTAGAAGGCCACAGGCCAGGAAAGCATAACCATCACAGATATGCTGCTCAGGTGTATGTAGGGAGCAAAGACCTGGGGGAAAGCCAAAAGTCAAGCTGAACACATCTGAATAGACAGGGCTACAACTAAGGATGGATGGTGCTTACCTGCAGTGACAGCCCAACAGTGAGCCACCTGTCTTTCCAATAAGTTAATAAAATCCAGAAAAAGAACGAGCATGTCAGAATCACCAGCAGAATCAGGATCTGGGGAAACAAAAAGAATCTCCTAACTTCCAAGCACTAATCTTGGATGAGAACCGTCCTTAGGAAACATGTGTGTGTCCCTATAGTGTCAGGGTCCTTGTTTCCTCATCCTTTTAATTTAACCATCCTGCAAATGCCCAATATTAGATGGATCTGATAATTTACCCTCTTTGTTCCCAAGTCTTTGTTGTGTATCATGGCTGGAAAAAAAATTACACAGCTGTGTGGTCTGATGGCTTTACTAACTTATCATCTCCACCTCAGCTGGGCCCTCAATATTGCTTGGCATGTCTTACTCAGTTTCAACAATGGCCTTTATAAATATTCACTACTTTTTTTATGTGACTCAGTACAGTCACAAGTAAATAATATTTTGTAATTACCCTTCCAGTGCATGTTCTCCCCAACAGACTGTAAGCTTCATGAGGTCAAGGACAATATTTGTTTATAATTATATCTTCACTGCCTTGCAGAATATGTCTGATACATAGTAAACATCCAATAAATATTTGTTGAACCGATGAAAAAATCTGCTAGCCGGAACACTATTTACTTTATAGAGAAAGAACATTGAGACCAAGAAGACACAACTTTCACTTCTTCCCCTTCAAGTGTAGATTTTCTACATTTGTTGCCCTCTAGAGAGTTCTTGGTTCCCGCCCTTTCATAATCTCTGTATCTATGAAAGCAATTGAATCCATAATTAAACCTTCTCATGAAATAATTCCAGGCCTTACTGCCTTCAATAGTTAATTTTCCAAATATTTAAGGAAGTAATATTTCCACTTTAACAAACTCTTCTAGAGAATAAAAAAGAGGGAATGCTCTCTAACTTGTCTTATGACGCCAACAAAACACTGATACCCAAACTCAACAAGTACATTACAAGAAAGCAAAAGTATAGGCCAATTTCTCTTATACATAGATTTTATATAGATGCAAAAATCTTAACCTATTAGCAAACCAAATGCATTACAACACAAGGTTTAATTGTCAAATTAGATTCACATGAATCTTATGTGATTCTGTGATCTTACCCAACACCAAACTTCACTAACAATTTAAAGGATATAGTCAATTATAAAGTACAAATAAAATATTATTCTCATGAATAAATCTGATTCTGTCAAATGCAGCTACTCATAAAAAGGTCTTTCCTCTCCTGTATTAGGATACATGCAGATCTTGGACTTAAAATGTGAGGTGTGTTTTTTGCAGCAATTTTTTGAATCTGTCTCCTCGAGTAATGGAAATAAAAGCAAAAATAAACAAACAGGACCTAATTGAATTTAAAAGCTTTTGCACAACAAAGGAAACTATAAACAAAATGAAAAGACAACCTACAGGAGGGGACAAAATATTAGCAAATGATGTTACAGACAGGGCTTAATTTCCAAAATATACAAATGGCTCATACAGCTCAATGTCAAAAAAACAAACAACACAATCAAAAATGGGCAGAAGACCTAAACACACCTTTCTCCAAAGAAGACATACAGATTGGCCAACAGGTACATGAAAAGATGCTCAACATCACCAATTATTAAAGAAATGCAAATCAAAACTACAATGAGGTATCACCTCACACCAGTTAGAATGGCCATCATCAAAAAGCCTACAAATAATAAATGCTGGAGAGGTATGGAGAGAGGGGAACACTTCTACACTGTTGGTGGGAATGTAAATTGGTGCAGCCACTATGGATGGAGGTTCCTTAAAAAACTAAAAAATATAGCTACCATATGATCCAGCAATCCCACTCCTGGGCATATACCTGGAGAAAACCATAATTCGAAAAGATACATGTACCACAATGTTCACTGCAGCACTATTTACAATAGCCAGGACGGGGAAGCAACCTAAATGTCCACTGACACATGAATGGATAAAGAAGATGTGGTACATATATACAATAGAATATTACTCAGCCATAAAAAAATAATGAAACAATGCCATTCATAACAACATGGATGGACCTAGAGATTGTCATACTACGTAAAGTAAGTCAGAGAAAAATATCATATGATATCACTTATATGTGGAATCTTAAAAAAATGGCACGAATGAACTCATTTACAAAACAGAAATAGACTCACAGACATAGAAAACAAGATTATGGTTACCAAAGGGGAAACGGGGATGGGGAGGGATAAATTAGGAGGTTGGGATTAACAGATACACACTACTATATATAAACTAAACAACAAGGATCTACTATATAGCACAGGGAACTATACTTAATATCTTACAATAACCTATAATGGTAAAGAATCTGAAAAATAAAAAATATATATTCAGTCATATATATATATATATATATATGTGAATCACTTGGCTGTACCCCTGAAACTGACACAACATTGGAAATCAACGATACTTCGATTAAAAAACTTTTTTAATGTGAGGTGTGTTCTGAGCGAAGTGTGTGGAAACTGTGCTTCACAGAAGGAGCCTTTTGGGTTATGGAGCATCCTTATCTTATATCCCATTAATTATACAACTCGAGCCAGCCATGTCTCCCACCCTACAAATCTATAAATTCCAAGCTTATAAGGATTTTCCATTATCTTTTGCCTAATAAATACCTTTAGTATGTTTATAAAGAGTTTCAACTGAGGTCATTCATTCCTCTCGGAATATCCCTAAGTAAAAGGAAAATAGGTTATAGGCCTGGTGCTAACCCTTTCCTTCTGGGTTTATTCTTTGTACACTAAAACTGAAACTTGAAGCCCTACAGAATCTCTGTTGTCAATTGAAGCAGTCTCTCCTCCCAAGTCCAATAAGCCTAATCCTTCATGGTTTAAAGCCCCAACTAAGGTGGTCACCTTCCAAGGGGATGCCCACTCTTCTCGTACCTCATCTGCATTACTTCCCCTTGCCCACAGACTCATAACCAGAATTAGATCCCAGAGTGCCTCTAGAGATGGTTTCGTTAAATTTACTGACCAAACTCTGTAGAATATATGTGTGGGATGAATCCTAAGGTTGTCAGACAAGGAGAAAAGAATTTTAGATTGGACTATATTTATTGATATGTGTGCACTTACCAGAGATTATGAATTCAATATACCAGAATCCAGGTATTACATATCTTAGAGTGATTCTAATTGCTTGTTTCATTTTCTGAAACTGTGTCTCAATAGTGGCCTATGCTTGCAAAAATACACACTGGGGAAAAGACAGTCTCTTCAATAAGTGGTGCTAGGCACTATATACAATAGCCAAGACATGGAAGCAACCTAAGTGTCCATCAACAGATGAATGGATAAAGAAGATGTGGCACATATATACAATGGAATATTACTCAGCCATAAAAAGAAATGAAATTGAGTTATTTGTAGTGAGGTGGATGGACCTAGAGTCTGTCATACAGAGTGAAGTAAGTCAGAAAGAGAAAAACAAATACCGTATGCTAACACAAATATATGGAATTTTTAAAAAGTGGTTCTCAAGAACCTAGGGGCAGGACAGGAATAAAGACGCAGATGTAGAAAATGGACTTAAAGACACAGGGAGTGGGAAGGGTAAGATGGGATGAAGTGAGAGAGTGGCATGGACATATATACACTACCAAATGTAAAACAGATAGCTAGTGGGAGGCAGTAGCATAGCACAGGAAGATCAGCTCGGTGCTTTGTGACCACCTAGAGGGGTGGGGTAGGGAGGGTGCAAGGGAGACGCAAGAGGGAGGGGATATGGGGATATAAGTATACGTATAGCTGATTCACTTTGTTATACAGTAGAAACTAACATAACAATGTAAAGCAATTATACTCCAATAAAGATGTTAAAAAAAAATTAAGATACCTTGAAAATGTTCTTTACTTAAGTGTCTGAGAATATTGCTAAATAAAATATCATCTTGCCTTCTGTCAATTAAAAAAAATACATGGTGCTGGGAAAACTGGAGAGGTACATGTAAAAGAATGAAATTAGAACATTTTCTCACACCATATATAAAAATAAACTCAAAATGGATTAAAGACCTAAATGTAAGACCAGAAATCATAAAACTCCTAGAAGAAAACATAGGCAATAACATTCTTTGACATGTCTTAGCAATATTGTTTGGATATGTTTCCTCAGGCAAGGAAAACAAAAGCAAAACTAAATGAGACCTAATCAAACTTAAAAGCTTGTGTCCAGCAAAGGAAGCCATCAACAAAATGAAAAGATAACCTGTTGAATAAGAGAAGATATTTGGAAATCATATGTCTGATAAGTTGTTAATATCCAAAATATATAAAGAGTTCATATAGTGCAACCCAATTTAAAAACAGGCAGAAGACCTGAATAAACATTTTTCCAAAGAAGATATACAGATGGCCAACAGGCACATGAAAAGATGCTCAACATCACTAATCATGAGAAAAATACAAATCAAAACCACAATGAGATATCACCTCACAGCTGTCAGAATGGCTATTGTCAAAAACACGACAAATAATAAATGTTGGCAAGGATGTGGAGAAAAGGGAAAACAGTATGGAGGTTCCTCAAAAAATTAAAAATAGAACTACCATATGATCCAGCAATTCCATTCCTGGGGATATGCTGAAGAAAATAAAAACATTAATTCAAAAAGATATATGCACTCCAATGTTCATAGCAGCTTTATTTACAATAGCCAAGATATGGAAACAACCTAAGTGGTCATCAATAGATGAATGGATAAGAAGATGTGGGGCGTGTGTGTTTGTATGTACATACACACAATGGAATATTAGTTAGCCATAAAAAAAAATGAAACTTTGTTTGCAACAACATGGAGGACCTGGAAGATACTATGCTTAGTAAAGTAAGTCAGACTGAGAATGACAAATACTGTATGTTTTCACTTATAGGTAGAATATAAAAAATAAAACAAATGAATGAATATAACAGAACAGAAACAGACTCACAGACACAGAAAACAAACTAGTGGTTACCAATGGCAAAAGGAGTGGGGGAGGGGCTAGGTAGTGAAAGGGGATTAGGCACTAACTACTAGGTATAAAATAAATAAGACACAAGGATGGAATGTATAGCACACAGAATACAGCCAATATTTTATAATAACTTTAAATGAAATATAATCTATAAATATATTGAATCACTACGCTATATACCTAAAACTAATATAATACTGTAAACCAACTATACTTCAATTAAAAAAAACAGTGGCCTATGCTTTATAAAATTTGGATGCCAGCAATTTCTTGGTGTAATATGGAAGAAAGAACCCAATGATTTACTGAGAAAGGTTGCTGGAATGCTATCACCTATGATGAGCTAACCCACTCCAGATCACGTTCTATGGGATGAATCAGAGGACACTGAAAAATACATTGCTGAGGAAGGTGTCAGCATCCTTGAAAAGCACTGTAGTGGCTATCCTTTACGCCTGGATAAAGGTGAGAGGTGCTGCCACTGAAACTGGCTTCCTGATTTCAAAGGCAATGATGAGATTCTGCTGTGGCAGAGGCCAAGTAGTAGCACTCACTGCCAGAGGCAAGGTAAGCATGGTTTCTATAAAAGGCACAAGCCTGAAATGATAATCAGAATGGTATAACCCATAGAGTTATAACTTGGTAGTAACTAACTGATCATGGTGTCCCAGTTCCAAAACAGAGGGTGATCTCAATAAGGCCCATTTGTTCACTTCTCAATCTACATTCTTTCTCTATAAGATCTTACAACTTCAATTTTCATCTATTCTAACTTTTAAATTTATATTTTCAGTTCATACTTCCCTTTTGAGTAAGAGGAAATTTAAGGGGACCATTCAGAGAGTTTGACATGTTCCTGTATTTGAGGAAATACAAGGAATAGTAACAAAACCATGCTTGCTATAAATAGCAAGAGGCTATGGCTGGAGATGCTCAAGCCCATGGCAGAAAAAAACAAGGAAGGCTATCTTGGAAATGAGCTGTATGTCTTCAGATGTTGGGTTAGTGATGCCTGCTTCCTTGGACCAGATACGGATCCTTTGTAATTGCCAGTATAACTTTAAAGGGCTCCAAACTAAGGGAGAGTCAAAAGGACCTCAACACAGAAATTTCATGGGGTATATAGGAAGACAGGCATTGAAACCACCAAGAGAACTGCAGTCAAGGTTCTCAGCAGAAAGGTCTCTGAAAATACGCACTGAAAAACCTGTGTGGTAAAGAGCCAACAATTGTGCATTTACCTGGTCCTGATGGGCCCTCTTGCCCCTCCTTGGGGGACTTTGTTCTTTTATCCTATCTCCCCATCTCCTGGGCCCTACTCTGGTAGAAGAAAGGTAAAAGGACAATCATGCTCTCTCCACCACTGCATGTTTGCAGGCCTGGGTCATGTGAAAACAGGGGAAGGGAAAAGTCTCATAAAGTTGGAGTTTGGTTTATTACAATGAACCGAAATTTTTAATGATTGAATGAGAATGTCCTTTTGACTATAAAGGACTGGGAAAATAATGGAGCCCGCCTAAGGTTTTATGGTGATGGGAACAACAGAGTCACAGAGTGAGCTTAACAAGGAGCAGTAAGAAAAAATAAAGTTTGGATTCAGCTCCTTCAGTAAATCAGTTACATCTATTAACAAATTTAATGATTTCAGTTAAAACAGTGTAAGCAGATCTTTTTCATAAGGGGAACAATGAAAGAAAGGGCAACTCTGTATTCAACACAATGCTAAAGAGGCACATTCAGTCCTGGTCTAAGGTCTCCTATGAAGGAAGATTCAGATGTCCTACCTTATGACACCAGTGCAGGTACAATTCTATCTCCTCCCAAAGCAACAAAGATCCAAGTACCTGAAAAAAACAAAGAAGAAAAATGAGATTATTTTGAAATCACCAAGATGCTACCCAAAACACTGTTCTGAACTCAAAATTCCTTTCACAGTCTGGCATTACATTCACTTCTTGCTACACCTGCAGTTTTCGTACTCTGGGAATTTGCCATTCTGTGCCTCTGCCTAAAAAGCTCTCCCTCCCCATGCCACTGTCCCTTCAAGGGCAGTTCAAATGTCACCTACTTGTACCTTTCACCAGCAACCCCAGGAAGAATTTATTATTATCTTCTCTGGGATTTTGTAACAGTCAATACACTGATATCTTTCCTGAGTTTCTACCAATTTCTTGGTAGGTATTACTTAGAGCCACTTGTTAGAGAACAGAGGTCGGGGTCCAGCCCTTCCAAGGGTCACTTAAAAGCTCTTTCTTGAGGAACCAGTGCCATTGTTATAACTGTTAACCACTGTTGTTAACATTGGTATTTAGTCAATAAATCTTAGATAGAATTTGAATCTAAATCTAGCCAGTCACCAAGTCAGTGTGGAGATAGGAACTGAAAACCAGAGTTCTCAGATGCTTAGGATATTAATGAGAGTTTGAATGTATAAGTCACTTAGATTTTGATCAAAACAATTTTATGGATATAATTCATCTGTTCTTTACCCAGCCCTATAAAATACCATTTTATTAAATATTATTATCATTCTCATTTGAAAAAGAGACTGAGGCTCAGAAGAATTATATGACTTGGTCAAGGTTACAAGGTAACCTCAAGATAGAGCTAGGAATAGGATCCAGGTCTCCCTCTTTGTTCACTGTTGTTGCCACTGTATGTATCCAAAAATAGGTAGGGTAGAGTAGAAAGTTTGTGAAAATACATTGCCTTATTGGACACTAGAACTCATTCACACCTTAGAAGCAAACTATACCATTTCATGTTTATTGTGTATGAAAGCAGTACAATTCAGGGGCCAGAGTCTGGGCCAGAGAACATCATTCATCTGTTTTTTTCCCCATTAAAAAGAAAAGCTTCTAACTGCTCTCTCTGCCTATAGCCACCCTCCACACCACAACTTCCAGGATGATTTTCCTAAATAGAAATCTGATTTATGCTAAATGTATTAGCCTACTTTTCAAGCCTTCCAAAGTCTGTCACAAGCCTATCTAAAAAGAGGTTACCCATTTTTCTTCAATATGCCCTACATGCTAACAGTACTGATTCTTCCCTGTTACCTAGTCACACCCCATACATAGCTCTCTTTTTTTTTTATGGGAGTAAAATTGCTTTACAATGTTGTGTTAGTTTCTGCTGTACAATGAAGTGAATCAGCTGTATGTATACCTATATCCACTCCCTCTTGGACCTCCCTCCCTCCCTTCCCCCGCCCATCTAGGTCACCACAGAGCACCGAGCTGAGCTCCCTGTGCTATACAGCAGGTTCCCACTAGCTATCTATTTTACACATGGTAGTGTATTTATGTCAAACCTAATCTCCCAATTCGTCCCACCCTCCCCTTTCCCCCGTGTCCACATGTCCGTTCTCTACGTCTGCCCTACAAATTCCTGCCCTACAAATAGATTCATCTGTACCATTTTTCTAGATTCCACATATATGCGTTAATATACGATATTTGTTTTTCTCTTTCTGGCTTACTTCACTCGGTATGACAGACTCTAGGTCCATCCACATCTCTACAAATGACCCTGACTTTGTCATGATGTTCCCACAGTCTGGAACTTTCTTCCCCATCAGCATAAACACATGTCTAAATCCAACATCCCTTCAAGATCCCACTCCTGTGCCACCTCTTCCAAGAAGGCTCACTTAATCCTCTTGGCTGTTAAGTCAGCTCTTCCTTCTCAGAACCCATGCAGAACGTTATTTAGGCCACTCTAATGACAATTATAATGCTCTCCCTGTGTTGGTTATTTTTGTCTATGACTTAGTTCCCTATTAGGTTCTAAACTCTCAGTGAGTTAGAATTAAGGACGACTATAACTTTACATCTCATAACTATCACTTTTAAGTGCCCTGCATGAAAACAGAAACTGCACATGTCTTGTTGATTTCTATATCTTCAGTATTTATCACTCATATAATGATCAATATACTTTGTTGAAAGAAAAATTAATTCAAATGTCAACTGATTTGGGGGTTGCATTCTTCTATATCAGACAGGAAATCAGTGGGGACAAGGAATCATGAAATCAGAGAAAGATATATATGCTCTATATATAATTGGGCACTGAAAAACTCCAGTTCCTTAAAATTAGTCTCTCACAAGCTTTCCACTTCTTCAAACTCCTCTATTTCCTGGCCTGAATTTCTCACACTACATGACACTACTATATGTCAGAAAACAGAGGCAGGGTCACTAGTGCGTAAAGACTTTCGCTAAAATATACTTCACACCTGGACTAAGGATTAGCATTTGCACATTAGAACAGGTTTAACACACTAGCTAATTTGTAAGGCCCAGAAAGACTGATTCTTAGGAGATGGGCTATGAAATTCAATATGTAGAAGTACTGCCATGTGAAGGTGTAGGTGTCTAAAATGACAATACTGAGTGAACCAGAAAACAGGCTATGAAACAGGGGAAAGATGTTCTGCCACCCTTTCAAAGGGTCAAAGTGGTAAGACATATCCTCTAAGAGCACAAGCCTTTTTTCCTCCATCTATCCCTCGTGCCTAATATTCTTGGCTGATGTAAACCCCAACTCTACCAAGAGTGATCTGAGGTTCTGAGGGCTCCCAGCACAACTGGGAACCATACCACAGACAGAGTACCTCATGAGCCTACTCAGGAAAGGAGTGGGAGAAATGGAAAACATTACTCACCAGGAGCAATGATGTGTAGGCAGCCAGGATCCCAAAAAAACTCAGCAAGACAATGGACCAGAAGAACCAGAATCCTGTACCTAGAAAAATGACCCTGCAAAAATGTGTTTCAGTCCTTAAAATACAGTAAAAAATTAGTAGCATCTGTGTCAAGGATAGGGGGAGATAAGACTGGACTAGATGAGGTAAAAGATAAACAGAGGGAGATAAGAAGAGAAGGCAATTTGGGAACAGATGTGTGAAGAGCATTGGGGATATTCAGTTGAGAAGTTCTAACTTTGTCCTACAGGTAACTGGGTACTTTAATGGGGCTCTGTCTGAGTGGTATGATTTTTTAAAGTTACTCAGCATATATCAGTATATTCAAAAATTATGTTCTCTTTAAAAAACAATATACGACAGAAATTCTGGAATTCCAAAAGAGAAAAAGTCCACTGCCTTAATAAAACTAACACTTTCCATTTTGGCAGGTTCCTGGTCCACATGAATATATGTTTTCTTACATAACTGCAAGCCACCATATTAATTTCTCTATTCTGTGTAAGAGATTTGGCCCCTTTAAAAATAGTCCTGATGTGTTCCATTCCTAAAGTAGTTTATGAGGGAAAACTACTAATAATTCGCCAAGATAAACAGTGTTACACTTGGTCTACATATTGTATGTCAAAATTGTTTTAGACCATTCATTTCAAGATAACAGAAATTACCTTCTCACCATATAAAATCTGGAGAAATTATATTTTAATACAGACATACGCTTCAAAGATACTGCATTTTTTATAAATTGAAGGTTTGTGGCAACCCTACATCAAACAAGTCTATTGGCACCATTTTTCCAACAGCATTTGCTCACTTCATGTCTCTGTGTCACATTTTGGTAATTCTTGCAATATTTCAAGCTTTTTCATTTTTATTATAGTTGTTATGGTGATCTGTGATCAGTGATCTTTGATGTTACTACCACTACTCACTGAATGTTCTGATGATGGTTAGCTATTTAGCAATAAAATATTTTTTAACTAAGGCCTGTACATTTTTTTATAAACAATGCTATTATACACTTACAGACTACAGTATAGTGTAAACATAACTTTTATGTGCACTGGGAAACCAAAAAAGTTGTGTGACTTGCTTTATTGCTGTATTATTCACTTTATTTCTGTGGTCTGGAACTGAACTCCCAATATCTCCAAGGTATGCCTGTATAAAATACAGATTGGTGAACATATTACCACATTACAAATAAGAAAGGAAATTCTCTTTGGTCAGGGGCTATAACATACATCAAGAAGAATGAAACAAGCAAGCAGCCATCCTAGTGAGAGCTATCCCAGATCAAGACACTAAGAGTACTTTCTAAAAGATGAGCTCACAGCGAGGAATCAGAAAACATGTAAGGAATGTCAACAAATTCACCCAATAAAGTCAACTAATAGAACAACTTGCATACAAAAAAATATAACTAATAGAACGATCAGAAAAGAACCACAAAATATATTCAAGATCTTCAGAAAATTAAAGGACTCACATCCATGTAACAAGAACAGATGTTTTAAAACAAGCACATTAATTATCAAAACAATGAAATAGAGATCTTAAAAAACATGTAAGATGACCTATAATGGAAAAGAATCTGAAAAAGAATATGTGTGTGTGTGTGTGTGTGTGTGTGTGTGTGTGTGTGTGTGTGTGTGTGTATAGCTGATTCACCTTGCTGTACAACTGAAACTAACACAGCATTGTAAATTAGCTAGACTTCAATTTTTAAAAAATGCAAGACGGACTTAATAGTAGCCTAGATAAAGTCAAAGAATTAATCAAACAGCTTAACCAAGTAGTGATTTTGACTTTGCTTTCCAAGTGAGAAAGTTAAGGTTTACCATTTAATGGTGCTTTTATTTTTCTAACCATTTTTCTGGCCACATTTGATTTCTTTTTTCACTCCCTTTTAACCTAAAAGGTCTTCTTTTGTACATTCAACCACACGTAAATATTATTATTAGTTTAGTTCAGCTCAAAACCTTCTCACCAAATTCAGGTGAAGTTCCCACCCACCCGCCATGAACTGCAGGAAGAATTTTGACTTTTTTCTCTTTTTCTCTTTCCCTCTTCTACTTCTTCTTGTCCTATTCACCTGTACTCACTCTAGGTGGTGGTAGTGGGGTAACAACATGGGAGTGAGAAGAATGAAAAGGAGTTTGTTTAGGTGACTGCCTATATATATTAGTGGGGATTGAAAAAGGAAGTCTTTCTTGGCCATCACTTCTTTAAACTAGGAATATACAGTTGCTCAAGACTATGCAGTAGACTCCCTCTACAATGCATTGTCCACCTTAGGGTTCTTCTGACTTAGTATTTTCAAGCAGTTTTCTCCACTCTGCGCCACTGTTTTACATCTCTCTAGCAGTATAATCACACACACCCCTGGATGAAGTCTTTCTCATTCAACAGAGACAGTCTTCTTCTGGCAGCCTAGTCAACCTTCTCATCTAAATCCACATTCTCTACACTAATGTTTAAAGAAATCTTCCTTGCTTTCCCATAGCTGTAAGGTGCAGCTTTGATGCATCTTCTCCCAATGCACACTGTACATACCACAGTGCTTATCAGCAGAACCAACTGTTAGCTGACAGTAACTCTGAGAAAAAAAAGACACATCGTGATGAGGCAATGGGTACATTCACATTGCAAAGAATGAGGAGACAAGTCTAACCCCACAACACACATGGGAAAAAAAGAGAAATGATGCTTACCCCATCAAAAATTCTGCTCTACCTCTCTCCAGCTAAGGGAAAAGCTGGACAATACGTTTTTAAAAATCTAAATCAAGACATCATAGAGTGAAGAACTATGGAACCAAGATCCAAATAAAAGAGGAAATCCAGAGACATAACTTGGGATTTGGGTGATTTTTGTCTAGAAGTGGCTGAGATACAGGAAGAAGGGGTTCCTGTAATCTTGCAGGGCTAGAAAGACAAAAGGGGGAGGGAGTAATCTGGTAAACACTGTACACTTTGGTTTGGGACCTTCTAGGACTATATTCTAAGAGTAAGCACAAACTGGAAATAGACTGCTTTGTGGGGACTGAATCCTAGCTTTGAACAATCTAAATCCAATTTGTGAAACTGGATTATGGTGAATAGGATTTGCTAATACCCCTGGTTACCTGTCAGAGTAACTCTCTGAGAAGATATACTATAATTCAAGGTCTCAAATCACCTATACAAATTTTTATATACAAAGCCTGGCACTCAAGCAATACTATGAGGCACACTAGGAGACCACATACTGAATGCCAAAAGAAACAATGGACAACATAAAAAGATCTTTAGCAAATCTAGATAATAGAGGTATCAGACACAGACTTCTGAATAACTATATTTAAAATGTTTATACTGGGTGAAAATTAAGAATTTCAGTAGATAGCTATTAAAAAGAAGACCAATTAAGAATTCTAGAGGGGAAAATACAGCAATAAAAATTAAGAACTCAGTGAATGGATTAAATAGCAGGTAAAACAGAGCCAAAAGGCATTTGCTAAACAAAAGACAGACCAGAAAAAAATATCAAGCATGAAACAGACACATGAAAAAAATACATGAGAAATACAGAAGAAAGGGTAGGACACTTAGAGGATAAAGAGAAAATACCTAACATAAAATTGAAGTAGAGGCAATAGAAAATGGGGTAAAAGCAATATTTGTAAAGGTAATGGCTGAGAACTTTTCCAAAATGATTAAAAATACTGTATTGGTCTGGGACCACTCAGAAAAGGAATTATTGTAGGGATTAGACCTTGGGCTATTACAGAAGCTGTGAGAGAAGGCTATGTTAGACTGTTACATCTGCTCCAACACTTGGCCTAAAGTTGTAGAAGTCAGGCCAGAAGTTGGAAAGTAAAACTGAACACAATATATGGGGAAACTGAAACCCATGAGGAGGAACTAGAACCCTCAAGGACAAACTGAAACACGTAAGGATAGACTGGAACGCATGAGGACACACACAAACCATGCAACCTGTGTCTATCACTGTGTCAAGGATTTAGCTAAGTTAACTTCTATTAGCTAAGCTATAACTCCATGGTATTGCCACCGTGGCACCCATTTTGTTTGTCCAAGTGGACCACAGTGACCTTAAATTGATACTAGCACCCTCAGGGAAGCACGTGACCTACGAGCCGTCAGTCATAAGCAAATATAAGGCCCTGATATGACTTCCACAATAGCTCTTGTGATCTACAGTCTCGCATGCTTCCCATCACCTGTATGCCTCATGTGCCCCTTAGACAAGACTCCCATGGGGCTTACAAAAACTCTACTCTTATAGTTTGACTTAATCAATCTGGCCCTAGCTCAGGAACCCCAAAGCACTCCAGCCATGGACCGTAATAAAGGCATGTGCCCAGGTCCTGCCTCACTTTCTGTCTACATTCTGCCTTGATCTCCCTGTGTGGGCCCTAAAGGCATCTGTGTACTTCCCCCAGTACCTACAGAAGTAATAAACTTCTCTATTTTAATTTCTCTTGCAGTCTGTTGTTGAACCACCACTCACCATTGCTGTTGCCTCAACTGACCATCCAGCACCCTGTGCTCCACATAACAAATGTTAATTCAACAAAGTCATAACACACTTCCTCCAACCTTGGATAATAACAGTGACCCGCATGAAAAGTTCATGCCTTTCATCATTTAGCTGCATACTTATCTGGCCTAGGACATGAGGAAGCTGAAGAAGACCTGGCAGGAGCAAGAAGAATGTGGGCCCAGGTGCTTCCCCATGGCAACTAAGTGAACTACCAGATATTGACACTGCATGGAGGCTGTCATAATGCCTGGGTCCATCACTGATCTTCAGAGTATAAAGAAATAGCTAACGATTCACTTCCTACTTCCAAACTGTATACCAATTTTTCTTGTAATTAATCCTAACCCAATCCTATACTGGGAATGGAATTGTGAGAAAAGTAGTTTCAGTTTAACTAAGTGGACCCAATTACTACACTACCACAATCCACTCATGAGCAACTTGGTATTCATACACACCTCTATTAACCATCCTTACTTTCTATCTAACATCGTGTGATTATCTCTCATACAACCAAAAACACACCAATCCTCTCCCTAAAAAAGGATACAAAGTTCCTTTATTGCCTCTATGTGATGTTTATACCTCTAATTTAAGTACTGATATATATGGCCAACTACTATTAACACACCTTATTTTCAATGGTAGAAGAATGGGAGAAGAGAAAAACATATAGACACACACACACACAGAATTCTGGCTCCCATGATCTCTATCATTTGGTATCATGAGTGATGACGTTAACCATTTCAACAATTATGTTGAAACACCGTTGCTAGCTTTGAAGACAGAGAAGGCCACAAGCTAGAAGCTGAGACCAACTCCTCTCTGACAACCACTAAAGAATGAGCACATCATTCCTACAACCAGAAGGAACTGGATTCTGCCAACAACTTGAATGAACCTGGAAATGAATTCTCACTCAGAGCCCCAGGTATAAGCTCAGGCCATCTGGCACCTTGATTTCATTATGAAATCCTAAGCAGAGTACCCAGCCAAGCATGTCTGACGTCTGACCTAAAGAACTGAGGAAAAAAAATGGGTATTCCTTTAGGCCATTTAATTCGTGATCATTTGCTACGGGAGCAATGGAAAACTGCCCATTAACTTTACTTGTGGCTTTAGGACCAATGGGAACTCACTCTTATGTTTACAACTTTTATTTGATGATGGGAGTATTGCTGTGAGGATTCTGCCTGCTTCTGAGTATGTTTATTCCAACTATGCATTCCAAAACTAGAGAAATAACTGCAGGGTGGGCTTGGGGACCCACTAGACCCACTGTAGAGACAGGTCTGAACCAAAACTCCATTGATTACCTATGTCCATTGATTACTCTGACTGGTGAATCATAGTGCTGCTTTATATCTCCAGGAATTTGTATCAGTTCAGAGTCAGTGTCCAGTAATTGTCCCATAAGTATTTCTTCTGCCCAAGTGCACAACCACCCTGGTAAATAGCCAGATGTTCTTTGGGGGGAAAAGAGGAGGAAGATTGACAGTATACAGTTTTGTACAGGCAGGTCCTTTTGTATAGCAAGGTCCTCCCTCAAGGATTTCTCTTCATTCAAGAGCTAATTTGTTTGGTAAATAAGTAAAACAGAGAATAGGAAAACAACAGAAAAAATTAACCAAACTGAGAGTTTGTTCTTTGAAAAAATATATAAAATTGACAAAACTTTTAGCAAGACTAACCAAGAAAAAAAGAGAATCCAAATAAATAAAATTTTAAATGAAAAAAGAACAACTGACACCACAGAAAGGAACGTAAGAGATGACTATGAACAACTATATGCCAACAAATTGGACAACCTAGGAAAAAGGGAGAAATTTCTAGAAACATACAACCTACCAAGATTGAATCATGAAGAAATAGAAAATCTGATCAGACTAAGATTTGAGTAATGAGTAAGGAGACTGAATCAGTAAACAAAAACCTCCCAAAAAAGAAAAGCACAGGACCAAATGTTTCACTGGCCAATTTTAAATATTTAAAGAAGAATTAACATCAATACTTCTCAAACTCTTACAAAAAATTGAAGAGAACACTCCCAAATTCATTTTACAAAGCCAGCATTTCCCTGATATAAAAGCTTGATAAGGACACTATAAGAAAAGAAATTACAGGCCAATATCCCTGATGAATATAGATGCAAGAATCACAGCAAAATACTACAAGCCAAATACAACAGCACATTAAAAGAATCATATACCATGATCAAGTGGGATTCGTCCCTCTAATGCAAGGATGGTTCTACATACACAAATCAATAAGTGTGATACATCACATTAAGAGAACGAAAGATAAAAATTATATGATCATTTCAAAATAGCAAAAATAGCATCTGACAAATTCAAACTCCATTCATGATAAAAAAAAAAAACAAACTCTCAACAAACTGGGTATAGGAGGAATATACCTCAACAAAATAAAGGCCACATATCACAAGCCCACATCTAACATCTTACTCAATGGTGAAAGGTTAAAAGATTTTCCTCTAAGATCAGGAATAACAGGGTGTACACTCTCACCACTCCTATTTAACATAGTACTAGAAGTCCTAGTTAGAGCAATCAGGGAAAGAAAGAAAAGAAAGAGAGAGAGAAAGAAAGAAGGAAAGAGGGAAAGAAAGGAAGGAAGGAAGGAAGGGAGGGAGGGAGGGAGGGAGGGAGGAAGGAAAGGCACCGGAATTGGAAAGAAAGAAGTAAAGCTTTCTCTATTTAAAGATGACATGATTTTTTTTTTTTTTTTTTTTTTGCAGTACGTGGGCCTCTCACTGTTGTGGCCTCTCCCATTGAGGAGCACAGGCTCCAGACGCGCAGGCTCAGCGGCCATGCTCACAGGCCTAGCCGCTCCGCAGCATGTGGGATCTTCCCGGACCGGGTCACAAACCTGTGTCCCCTGCATCAGCAGGCGGACTCTCAACCACTGCGCCACCAGGGAAGCCCAACACGATTTTATATACAGAAAATATTAAAGACTCCATCAAAAAACTGTGAGATCTAATTAATGAATTCTAAAGTTGCAGGATACAAAAACAATATACAAAAATCTGTTGGATTTCTACACACTGATAAAAATATATACAAAAAAGAAATTAAGAAAACAACCCCAGTTACAATATCAATAACAAAAACAAAATACCTAAGAATAAATTTAATCAAGGAGGTGAAAAGAGCTCTCCACTGAAAACTGTAAGACATGAAATGGAAAGATATCTCATGTTCATGGACTGGAAGAGTTAATATTGTTAAATTTTCCATGCTACTGAAAGCCATCTACAGATTAGATGCAATCCCTAACAAAATTCCAATGGCATTTTTATAGAAATAGAACAAACAATCCTAAAATTTGTATGGAACCACAGAAGACCCCAGAGAGCCAAAGTAATATTGAGAAAGAAGAACAAATCTGGAGGCATCACACTCCCTAATTTCAAACAACACTACAACGCTACAGTAACCAAAACAGTAGAGTATTTGCACAAAAACAAACACCGCATCAATGGAATGCCATAAAGAGCCCAGAAATAAACCCATGTATATATGGTCTATTACTTTACGGCAAAGGAGACAAGAACCAGGATATAAAATGAGGAAAGGACAGTCTCTCCGATAAACAGTGTTGAAAAAACTGGACAGCCACATGCAAAACAGTGAAACTGAACCAATATCTTATACCATACACAGAAATCAACTCAAAATGGATTAAATACTTGAACATAAAACTTCAAACCACAGGACTCCTAGAAGAAAACATAACCAGTAAGTTCCTTAACATCAGCCTTGGCGATGAGTTTTTTGGATTTGACACCAAAAGCAAAAAGAACAAAAGCAAAAACAAACAAGTGGGACTACATCAAACAAAGCAAAGGAAACCATCAACAAAACAAAAAGGCAACCTACCAAATGGGAGAAAATATTTGCAAATCATATATCTGATTAAGAGGTTAACATCCAGGGACTTCCCTAGTGGTCCAGTGGTTAAGATTTTGCCTTCCAATGCAAGGGGTATGGGTTCAATCCCTGGTCGGGGAGCTAAGATCCCACATGCTTCGTGGCCAAGAAAATAAAACATAAAACACAAGTAACATTGTAACAAATTCAATAAAGACTTTTGAAATGGTCCACATCAAAAAAATCTTTAAAAAGAGGTTAATATCCAAAAAATATATAAAGAATTCATACAACTGAATACCAATTAAACAAACAAACCAGTTTAAAAATATAGTATCTGAATAGACATTTTTCCTAAGAAGATATACAGGCCACAAATATATAAAAAGGTATTCAACGTCATTTTTCTGATGATTCACTAATCATCAGAAAAATGCAAATCAAAACTCTAACTAGATATCACCTCATACCTGTTAGAATGGTTATCAAAAAGACAAGCTATAACAAGTGTTTGCGAGGATATGGAGAAAATGGAACCCTCGTGCACTATTGGTGGGAATGTAAATTGGTGCAGGTACTATGGAAACTAGTATGGAGGTTCTGCAAAAAAATTAAAACAGAGCTACCATATGATCCAGCAACTCCACTTCTGGGTATTCATCCAAAGAAAATGAAAACACTAACCTGAAAAGATATATGTACCCCTATGTTCACTGCAGCATCATTTACAATAGCTATGATATAGAAACAACTTAAGTATCCACTGACAGATAAATGGAAAAGAATATGCGGTATGTATATACAATGGAATATTATTCAGCCATAAAAAGAAGGAAATCTTGCCATTTATGACAACCTTGATGGACCCTTGAGGGCATTATGCTAAGTGAAATAAGTCAGACAGAAAAAGACAAATACCATATGATCTCCCTTATATGTGGAATCTAAAAAACAAAAACGAAAACAAAAAATAAGCTCATAGATAGAACAGACTGGTGGTTGCCAGAGGTGGGGGTGGATGAAATGGGTTAAGGGGTTGAAAGGTACCAACTTCCAGTTACTACGTCATGGGAATGTAACACACGGCATGGTAACTATAGTTGATAATACTGCATTATATATTTGAAAATTGCTAAGAGAGTAGATCTTAAAAATTCTCATCACAAGAAAACAATTGTAATTATGTGTAGTGATTGATGTTAAAAAGATTTATTGTTCTGATCATTTCACAATATATACAAATATCAAATTATTACTTTGTATCCACCTGAAACTAACACAATGTTATATGTCAATTACATCTCAATAAAGTTTTTAAAAACTGAGGGAAATTTTACTTTAAAATGAAACAGCTTTGTATCTCAAGTCCTTGGAATAATTTAGAATGGGTCCATAAATAAAGATTGCATATAAACTGATCAAAAATTAGTAAAGATCCCACAAAATAAACATCCCACAAAATAAACAAAGCAAGAAAACTAAAAAGTAAATAAATAAACCAGTTTTGACACTTAATCAATGATTAAATTAAAACAAAACAAATTCCATCTATAAAATTAATAAAAATGATCAAAATTAGAATAGTTACTGCTGTCAATGGCAGGTTAAAATAGAAACTCATATACCTCTGCTGTATGGAAATTGCTAGACTCTTTTGAGAAAGTACTTTGGCAATAAGCATAATGAATTTTATTAGTGTTTATTCTTCTTAAATCAATAACACCACTCGTGGGAGTCTATTGCAAGAACATAAGTCAGAGCACAGAGATTTCTCTGTGCTTTCATGTTATCAAAACTCGAAAATTTAGAAACATTCATAATGCCTAACAATAAAAAGTGGTTAAGTAAGTGTATTAGAGTACCTTCATGTCAGGAAATATTTTAAAACCATTTTAAATGATGTTCATTAAGAGTTTTAACAATTTTTCAAAATGTGTGCAACCATTTTAAGTGAAAATGAAAAGCAAAATTATATATATGGTATGAGCATAATCATGTAAAAATAAGCATAGAAAAAAAGACTGGGAAGTATACCAAGAGATTGTTACTCAAGAATAAGACTAAGCATATTTTTATATTTTCTACTTTCTGAATTTTTTACATTTAATATAACAAACCATATTTTACTTCTATAAAAGGAAAATAGGGACTTCCCTGGCGGCCCAGTGGTTAAGACTCCTCACTTCCACTGCAGGGGACACGGGTTCAATCCCTGGTCAGGGAACTAAGATCTCACATGCCGCACAGTGTGGCCAAAAAAAAAGGAAAAATAAACTGTATTTCCATTTTTTAAAAAGACTCATACTCAGGGCTTCCCTGGTGGCGCAGTGGTTGAGAGTCCGCCTGCCGATGC
>NC_041229.1:55593507-55629990 GCF_002837175.3 Physeter macrocephalus | reverse complement strand
AATGGCCGCTGGGCCTGCGCGTCCGGAGCCTGTGCTCCGCAACGGGAGAGGCCACAGCAGTGAGAGGCCCGCGTACCACAAAAAAAAAAAAAAAAAAAAAAAGACTCATACTCAAACATATCCCTTTCTCCCCCAAATACCAAATAATGGGTAAGATTTGCAATAATCAGGCCAGAAAACTGGAAGAGCTAGGAGTAGTCCAGAGTAGGAATCTGGCTAGAAAATGGGCTGAGATGGTACACCATTTCTGTCTTTAGAGTCTTAGAAAGCCCAGTAAAGACAGAAGGAAGAAGCAGAGGCTGGAGGTGAGGCAGAGACATCAGGGTTCATGGACAGAGATCATGAAGACCAACTAGTGTAGGCATCAGTAACCCAGACAAAGAGACTGAGTAACAAGGTGTCAGGGAGTCATCTGAATAGAAGGATTGGGGACATTGGAAGCACAGAGAAAGCTTCCCACTGAGCCAGATTTGGTCTAAGTGTGAAAGTGAGCACAGGTGAAGGCAAGTATAATAGCTGAGGGTGCTGAGCATCTTTACCCCTCCCCAGAGTCAGGCCTCCCATCCACCAGCTGTAGAATACCCAATTTTATCCACCCTCCCCCTTATGCCACTAGATCTTTTCAGCCTGAAGTAGGATCCATGTGGCTATTAGACCAAAGAGCCCTTACACAAGTGAAAATACAAAAAGTGAAACTCACCAGTCAAAGCCAAAGTATTCGTTTGAGGATTCTATCCACACAAACAGCAAAATCACAGACATGCAAAATGAAATAACCAGACATGGGTAAAATAATCGTTCTCTCTGGGAAGAGAAAGAAGCAAGTCTAATTTAGTTCCATTTATCCATGGTACCTCAGCAACATCTGTATATACTCACCAAAGGTCTGCATAGTTGCAGTGCAGCATTACCCTGTAGAGAGGCTTGGAGATATCATGTAACCAGCCCAAAGGCTGAGTTGGAACAAGAATCAAAACATACTCCCAGGCTCTCTTCCAGGGATATTTCCATTATACCACACTGCCTCCAATGTCACCTTTACCAGGAAGCCTCCCTTTATCTTATGTTCCATGTCCTTCTTTATAGCTCTCTTGTGACTTACGACATCATCCCTAAGTAATAAATATCTGTTGATCAATTTGCTCTTCTCCATTTTTACCATCACTGCTCTAATCCAGGACACCACCATCTCTTACCTTGAATACTGCTATTGCTTTCTCTTTGAAGGTAAAGACATCTCCCTGCATTACTCTTATATCGTCTAATGCATCTTCCACATGATCAAATAATCATTCCAAAACATAGCTCAGACATCAGTAGCTTAAAATCTTTAGGGAGTCTTTATCTCCTACATGGCAGAGGTCAAATTCTTAAAACCACACAATATCTTTTCCCATTCCCTCTCTAGCTTCATAATTTCCCATCATTTCCCCATTCAGATCCTCTACTCCACTTAAAATAAACCTTATACCAAGCCCTTTGACTCCTCCTCCAATACCTTTTCTTCTGCCATTCCCTGTTCTTTACCTATCCAACTCTTAACTGCTTCTCACATTCTAAATATTTTCGGCCCCCTCCCTTGTACATGAACGCATGCGTGTGTGCATAGGCATACACACACACACAACTATAACACTTCTCTGACTATGTTGAGAGTAAGTGTGTACTTGTCTTTTCCTCCAGTAGACTGTGAATTCCTTGAGAGCAGGAACCAGGCCTGAAGAACTTGTGTTATCCCCAGTCACTGGTATAGAAGCCAAATATCTGGGCAGGAAAGATACAAGAACAGGAGAACACTCCTGCCTAATCCAGGGAAGCCTCCCATTCCCACCCCTCTCCTTGTGCTCCCCATCTCAGACATGAAAAATTAGTAATCCAATTGGTCAGAATCTCAGACCCAGCCAGACCAAGTTTATAATTAAGTGAAGGTACATGATATGGCTCTCCTATTCTCACTTCAGTGTGCTCATCATTTGGTCTCATATCGTATTGCCCACCAGAGAGGCCCAACATATGGCTTAAAGAAAGAAAGAGGCACTCAGTGAGGCTAGACCACATGCCACCACTCAGCCTTACCAGCGATCTTCATTAGAGAAAGTCAGATACTGGCCAGACCAATAATAAAGGAGCATCTTGTTTCCCACTTGCTGTTTTTTCTCATATGTGTAGCTCCTTTGGGAAACTCATACTGAAGAGAGATTTAAAGATTCAGGTATTCCTGTAATCCCTAGCCAAAAACAGCTAATTGTACCTAAACCTCAATTTTTCTTCAAGGTTGACTTATTAACAAAAGCAGAGGTGAATAAATGAATAATAGAATGACAAGAAAGAAGAGAAATGAAGAATAAAATTGAAAGAAAATGAGCACATGTTTCAGTAAAGTTAACTTTGGCTCCAGAATTATGGCAGACCTTTCATGAAGAGCTAGAGCCCAAGCCCAGTCCTGAAGACTCTAGTGAGCCCTCATGAGGGCAGGAACCAGCCCATGTTCCCCATATCTATGAAAGTGTGGCCCAGCTTCTTCCCATCTCTCCGTACCCAAGAGCAGCAGGGTCCACGTTTAGATTTTTTCTCCTGTTTGATTTTCCACTGGCAGCTGTAGCAGCCAGTAATGGAAGTAACACAGCATTTGTGGTTGAAGATGTGTAAAATCCATGGACTATCCTTTTTCCATCTTTTGGTCTTCTGGCTCCTAGGTTCAATCCTGTTGGCCTTCATAGGCATGGTTCACCTTTTTGCTGTAATAACAAAACAATCAGGATCTAGTACTTCCTTCAAATGTTTCCTACCCCACCATTCTACAGAAAGTTCCATCAAAATAGATGGATTTTAACATTTTTTATAATCTAGGATAATGCACTGGATTTGGTGTAGCAGATTAGAGATTCATCCTATCTTTCCCACTAACTAGTTGAGTGTTTACTGCAGTCATTGCACAATTCAAGGTTTAGTTTTCTCACCTATAAAAACGGTACCATATTCTCTGTCCTAGCCAACTAATATACACTGAAGGCATCAAATTAGATAATACACACAAATGTGTTTTTAACTGTATTATTCTCTTAAAATAACTTGAAAACTTAGAGACATGTGGGAGGTATATGAAAAATATAATCTTTGACTAATAAGTGACTCAGACACACGGCTGCCTGCCCCTTTATAATCCAGATGCTTAAAAACACTGGTAAACAGAAAATCTCAAAACCAGCCAGAGAAGAAGACATATTACATGTAGAGGAATAAAGATAAGAATGTCTTCTTGATGTTCTTTGAACAACAATGATTTTTTGTTGAAAACAATACAAGCCAGAAGACAGTGGAGCAACATCTGTAAAGAACTAAAGAAGACAAAACAAAGCGTGTTAACCTAGAATTTGGCACTCAGAAAAACAGTTAGAAAAAATGAAGTGAAATAAAGACCATTTCAGATATTTGAAACTGGAAGAATTAATCAGGTGATTTACACTATGAGAAATGTTAAAGAAAGTCATTCGGTATGAAGAAAAAGGTACCAGGTAGGAATGCACGTCTACATAAAAGAATGAGGTGCACTGGAAATATTTAACATATCAGTGGATATAAAATAATGTTTTTCTTATTTAAAAAATTACTTCAGAAGATTATAACAACTGTAGAAGTAAAATGGGGACTTCCCTGTTGGCACAGTGGTTAAGAGTCCGCGCTCCCAATGCAGGCGGCCCGGGTTCAATCCCTGGTCAGGGAACTAGATCCCACATGCACACTGCAACTAAGAGTTCACATGCCACAACTAAGGAGCCCGCCTGCTGCAACTAAGACCCGGCACAACCAAATAAATAAATAATTTTTTTTTTAAAGAAGTAAAATATATGACAATAGTTCCAAGTCCAGGGGCAGGAAAATGAAACTATATTATTATACAGTTCTCATACTGTATGTAAAGTGGTATAATAATACTTGAAGGTAGAGTCTGGTAAGTGAAAAAAGTATGCTATAAACTTCAAAGTTACCTCTGGAAAAAGGTGTACGTATATAATAAGTCAACAAAGGAGATAAAATGAAATCATAAATATTACTCAATTAATCCAAAAGAAAGCAAGAAAAAAGTGGAAAAGATACATAGAACAGGAGAACAAATAGAAAGCAAACAGTAAATGCTAGATTTAAGCCTAAATATATCAGTAATTTCTTTCAACGCAAATGGACTAAATGCCCCAATTTTAAAAAGACAGCAAAATTGTCTAACTGCATTAAAAGAACAAACCCAACAACATGCTCCTTACAAGAGTTTGGTCTGTTTAGATAGAAGGTAAAAAGAAATGGAAAAAGATGGGGAATTCCCTGGCGGTCCAATGGTTAGGACTCCGTGCTCTCACTGCCGAAGGCCCAGGTTCAATCCCTGGTCGGGAAACTAAGATCCCACAGGTCATGCCGTACAGCGGGGAAAAAAAAAAAAAAAAAAAAAAAAGGAAAAAGATATACCTTGTACACGTATCAGTATTCCATTACCAGGGTAATGCCATGTACCAAGCATGGACAAAACCTCAGTCACATATAACAAAAAGCATCTACTACTCACACATCTGAGTTGATTGGCTCTCAATTCTGCTTATCTAGACTGGCCTCAGCTAGAATGACCAGACAACTCTGCTCCATGTGTCACTCAACCAGGTTGGCCTGAGTATGTTCTCATAGTGATGAAAGTTGTCCAAGAGAACAAGTCTCAATGTCAAGCCCATTTCAAGCTTCTGCTTCAAGGGATGTCTTGAAGTCAAAGTCAACTCATGGTAGAGGGCACTGTAAAGTCGCATGGCAAAGGGTGTGAACACAAAGAGTGTAATTAAAGGAAGGGTGAGAATCGAGGCCAAATGATATAATCTACCTCACTACATTATCAGCAAATCAAAAAACCTTGAGGTAAAAAGCATTAGCAGAGACAAAGAGGGACATTTCACAATGATGAGAAATTATTTTTAAACAATTTTCCATTTATAGGTACCTAATCACACAGCCTCTGTAGGAGAAACAGACAAATCCACAATCATTGTGGGAAATTAAGCACACTTCTCTCAATAAAAGATATAATAAGCAGATAAAAAAGTCTGTAAGGATATAGAAGATTTTAACAACTTGATTAATAAATTAGTCTTAATTAACATTTATAAAACACTATACTCAATGACTGCAGAATTTATATTCTTTTCAAATGGAAATGGAACATTTATCAAAAGTACAATTAAGCCAGAAATCAGTAAGAAAAAGAGAACTAGAAAATCCCACATTTGGGAATTAAACACCATATTTATAAAAACCCATGGGTCAAAGGAAAAAAAACACAATTGAAATGAGAAAACAGTTTGAATCAGTTGATGATGAAACTACATGAACTTGGTATGACTAGCTGCAAATATTGGAGCGTCTAAGAAATATGTTGTGAACAAAAGTTCTGTGACTGGGAGGAAGGTAAGCTGCTTGAATACTGGATAAAAGGGAGCATTTAAACCAGAATCATTACCATAACCATTTTCCACATATCTACAGATCTCTAATTTTGTGTTCATCAGCCAGAGTAGGCAAGTTCACATGAAAATCAACAATATTTAGGGAAAGATCAATAAATATTGTTTCCCTTGAAGCTCCTTCTCTGATTTCCAAACCCATGTATCCAACAGCCTAGTGAAATCTCCACCTGGATTTTTCAGAGGCATTTCAAAATTAATACGTCCAAAACTGAACCCTTGACTTTCCCTCCAAAACCTATTCCTCTTGAAGTCTGTCCCATCTCAGTTAAGGGCACCACTCTTCACACAGTTGCCTGAGGCAAAAACCCGGGCTTGCCTGTCAGGATTAAGATACCAGAAAAAGACTCACTCTCACCCCAAAAAAAGTAGAAAACTGGACAAAACGCATGAAACAACTACTTTCAGACACTGAAAAGGCAGCCATGAGCAGTGACCCTCAAGAAGAGAGAGACGAGCACGCCCTTCACACCTGCAGGGACTTCCAGATAAGCCGAGCCACCAGGCCTGCCCAGGGGGTGCGGGGCTTGGTACCGCCGTGCCGGATGGGGACTGGGGGCCGGCTCAGGTGGAGCCCTTTGTTCTCAGCGTCGTCCCTCGGGCAGGGGTCACAATGGCAGCTACAGCTTCACCTGACGTGGTGAGCTGACTGGGTAGAGGGCCTCAGGTGTGCCTGCCAACTTGAGAGTATTAATGTATTAGAGTATTTTCTAGAGATGCTAACGGGGGAAGCACGGAACTGGCCATAGTACTTACGGTGACTTCACAGCCCCAGACCTAAACCTGGAATTCAGGCTGGAGAAGCCTGCGTCTCTCAAGATGGAGGCCAGGCGGAAGGAGGCGCCCAAGGCTGCAGGGGCGGGTGGGCGTGGCCAGGGGCCTGGCCCCAGATGCCCAGACGCTAAGACTGAATTTAAAGCCGACGCCCGACCTTAGCTCCGAGCACCACGCTTTAAATGTCTTTTAAGGTTTACCCTGTTTGTTTTGTTTTTGTTCTTCTAAAAATAACGTCGGGCTTCCCTGGTGGCGCAGCGGTTGCGCGTCCGCCTGCCGATGCAGGGGAACCGGGTTCGCGACCCGGTCTGGGAGGATCCCACATGCCGCGGAGCGGCTGGGCCCGTGAGCCATGGCAGCTGGGCCTGCGCGTCCGGAGCCTGTCCTCCACAACGAGAGAGGCCACAGCAGAGGGAGGCCCGCATACCACAAAAAAAAAAAAAAAAAAAAAAAAATAACGTAAATATAAACTTAGTTCTTGTTAACATTTAGTTCAGGCATTATTTTCTAGCCCACTTATTCATAGATTGTCTTTTTTTTTTTTTAACTATTTTTTCTTGCCTTTTTTTTCCTAAGCTGCTTCAAAAATAGACCTGTTTTAGTCTTGTTTCCTTGTTTAATCTTTGATTCATACAGCTATTTCTCTAGCTCTGACCTCATTTCTGAGCTCTAGATTCTTGTCTCCAACTGCCTGCTAGATCTGAATGTCCTGCTGTAGACACCTCAAACTCAGTAAACCCTAACCTAAATTATCTTTCCCTTCAAATTCATTCCATCTCCTGTGGCTCCAAATTGCTAAATAACAAGATCTGAAACCTATTCCTCGTTCTTAACTCCTCCTTTTCCTCTGCAAACCCCCCTCGCACCTTATACCAACCAAATTCTGCTTATTATATTTCCTATTCATTTCTATTCATTTCTCCTAGTCATTCTCTTGTTAATTTCAACGCCCACTAGGCCCCTAATCATCTCCCTGGGTATCAACTGCTTAGTACTGCTATGATAAGCATTAAGGTAGTTACTACAGTAGACTCCCAAAGAATCTCACTGCTTCCAGTTTATCTTTCACAAAATCTACCTTTCAAAGATCAGGTAGTGATCTTGTTAAAATGCAAACCTGAACATGGTTAAAATTCATTCCTAAGGTTAAAGTTTAAGCTCCTTAAATTGGATCCTGCCTTTCTCTCCAGCTTCATCTTCCACCTACTCTCCTTCATCCCCACTCATATTGAAACTCCAGCAAAACCAAACCACTTGTTCTGCTTCCCTACACCATTGTGTATCTTTCTTCCTGTTGTCCCTACTGCCAGGCTGACCCACTTCCCACCCTCCAACTTTCACCTGTTAACTCCTCTTGTTGGTGGAAGACTCAGCTCAGGAAGCCTTCTTTGATCATCGCCACCCATTCCTCACCACCAGACTTGGTTAAATACTTCCTCCTCTTGTCCCATATGTCCCTCCAAATGATTGCACCCACTGAGATTAGGTAGCAATCAAGGGATTAAGCGATCTTTTGTGATATGAAGATTTTCTGAAACTTCATTCTGACTTTTTCTTTAGACACCTTTTCCTCTTATCAACAGAGAATAAAACAAGCTGTAGAGGTTGGTCCCATGTTAGGGCAAATACAGACCTGATCCTATCACTCTTGGTTTTAAAGCAGAAGCAAGACAAAACTAAAGCTTGCAATACAGAATATAGAAAAGGCTACCAAAGAGCTTATCAAATAAGTCTAATTATCACATTATTATTTCAAAGAACATAAGTATTCAATTAATCTCTGTGGGAGGCTTTAACTTTTAACTTGCCTGTTAAAAATCAGTAATGAAAGTTGACTTGGGGACATGAAAGTAAGAAACCACAGATTTCCCATTGATATCTGGGAAGGTTATTTTCCCAGCTTTATTGTCCCAACAAAACGGACTCAATTTTGTAAACTCATTAATCTAATTAATTTGTAATAAATATTGTTTTAAGTGTGGTGGGCCCTATCTGATCCTAGACAAAAAGTATGATGAACTCAAACAAGACTGTGTTGGAAGAACTTAGGTTTTTTTTGAAGACTCTTTCAAAACTACAAACTGAAACTTTGTTGGTCATTTCTTCAAAACTCTACTTTCCTTCTGTAGAATATAGATTCTTAGTCCAATAGCTTCCATAAGGAGCAAGATGACCTGAGATGGTTTTTTCTAGTGATCATTGTTACACTATCATCTAAGGGAAAATTCTGCTTAAAATGACATAAGAGAAATTGTAGTTTGCTATGGACCATAAAGTCTAATTCAAATACTTTGCAAATGTATATTCTCCCTCTCTCTCCCTCTCTCTCTCTCTCTCTCTCTCTCTCTCTCTGTCTCTCTCTCTCTCTCTCTCACACACACACACACACACACAAAGCTGTGTGCTATTTAAACATCTAGGATGGCACATGGTCACTTAGGCCTTTGCATATAGGAGAGGTTTCTCAGCAAAATATAAGAAGCTAGTCGTATAAAAACACAGCAAATTCCTAACTTTGCCTGCATCCTAAAGTCTAGTCAATATCTATCTCAACTTTTTGTTTTCTAATTACTGTAAAAGCAATTTTATTGCTCACTGCTTGGACTGAAGGATGAGTCAGGGGTTGTTTTAAGTACCAGTTACCTAAATCTGAAAAATGATAAAATTGACACAAAGAAAGAGATAAACTTGAGACCTATAGATAAATGTCACCTCATCAGCTGAGTGCCAGCCTCCGATTTCTCTTTCTTGGCAGCATGCTGGGGCTTGATGAAGATTCTAGTCAACTGTTTAGCAGTGTATCATCCCCAAAGTTTGGGCCTTATCGCTGCTAAATATATATGGCATTCCTGTTGTAACAAATGTCCTTATTAAAAGGAATGAATCTCCTTTTAAGTGGAAGGTCACTGAAATTAATATTTTGCTTTTAATACACCCATAATAAAGAAATATTGAACTACAAGTCTGAAAGAGATACTAAATACTAACATTAGGGCTTAATCCCTCAGCAGCTTGGCAAGAAAGAAAAAGAGGTCCATGCTTTTGAACAGAGTATCCTCAAGCAGCCTCAAGTGGATACAGGTTTTTATCAATGTTGATTGGCCTTTGATTCTGCGGACTAAAACCAGTTACTGGCTAACATGCTCAAGCACAACTTAGACACCTAGTTGTTGGTTCTTCTATAAAACCTTCAATTTAGTGCCAATAAAAGAGTACGAGGCATAAAGTCTCCTGACAGACCAGGTAATTCCAAGCATTATAAAATAGGACTGCATTTGCTATGTGACAGGGATCGTGTTAAATGTTTGCACACGTTTTATTTCCTCAGGGTCTTAGAGTTAAATACTATAATTGTACTCATTTCACAGATCTAGAAACTGAGGCTCAGAAAGATTAAGTCACACATACCTCCACAGTCACACATACCTCTGACAGAGCCAAAAATTAACCCAGCCCATTTGACTCCAATTACACAGTGCTACTTTGTTCCCTTAGACCTATGTGGTTCAGTTAAGTGGCTACTAGCCACCTATGGCTTTTTAAGTTTTAATTAATACAAGTTAAATAAAATGTAAAAGTCAGTTCCTTAGTCACTAACCAAATTTCAAGTGTTTAATAGCTGCGTGTGGCTAGTGGCTACCATACTAGACAATACAGTTATAGAATTCATTATTGCAGAAAGTTTATTGGATAGTGCTGGTCTAGAGTCTCTGGTAACTGGGAAGCCCTCTCTCTTTTCTGATAATGAGAATTATGTAAATTACCTCCTTACTTGACTTCCAGGAAGTCAAGTATCAAGTATTGCTATACTTGAGCTTCAGTTTAAGCTCAGGCATAGCAATACTTTAGCACCTGTGGTCAACACATTTGTGTTCATCTTTTCTTTGGTCCTGATTTTCTGCCTGTATTTTTTTCTAATTGTTTCACTGAAAATGTTCTGTTTGCAGGTTTTCTTAAATTATTTGTGGAAAAGGCAGGATATAAACATAAATAAATAAAAATCAGGACACATGACCTGGTTTTTGTATGACCTTTCTGGTATAAGGCACAGAATAGGACTCATGAGCCAACTATATGCTGTCTTCAATAAGCTCACTTCAAATATAACAATATAGGCTGGATTAAAGTAAATGCATGGAAAAAGTTTTATCATGTAAGTTTTATCATGAATCAAAGGAAAGCAGAAGAGGCTACATTCATACCAGATAAATTATATTTCAGAGCAAAGATAATTACTAGAAACAGAGAAGGACATTATATAATGATAAAAGGTCAATCCACAAAGAAGATATAGCAATTCTAAATATGTATTTGCAGCAGACAACAGAATTACAAAATATGTGAATGAAAAATTGATAGACCTGAAAGAGAAATGGACAGATCCACAATAACAGTTGAAGTCTTCAACACTCAACTCACAACAATTGATAGGACAATTAGACTGAGAATTGTCTATTATTGTCTATTATTCTCAGACAATTAGACTGAGAATCAGCAAATATGTAGAAGAATTCAACAACAACATCAACCAACAGGATCTAATTGATATTTATAGAATATTCCACCCAAGAGCATCAGCATA
This sequence comes from Physeter macrocephalus, assembly GCF_002837175.3. Taxonomy (NCBI): domain Eukaryota; kingdom Metazoa; phylum Chordata; class Mammalia; order Artiodactyla; family Physeteridae; genus Physeter; species Physeter macrocephalus. The sequence goes on along the minus strand of NC_041229.1, from coordinate 55,619,136 downwards.
TGCATCCTTTTCAAGTGTGTATAGAACATATAATAACATAGACCATATTCTGTGCTTGAAAACAAACCTCAAAAAATTTAAAAGGGTTTAAAGCATACACAGTGTATTGTCTGATCCACTGGAATCAAACTGGAAATCATAACAGAAGGATAACATAAAAATCTACAAATATTTGCAAACTAAACCACATACTTCTAAATAATCTATGGGTCAAAGAACAAATCTCAAGGTAAATTTTTAAAACACACTGAACTGAATGAAAGTGAAAATACAACACAAAAAATTGTGGGACACACCTAAGGCTGAGCTAAGAGGGAAATTTATGGCACTAAATGCATAAATTAGAAAAGAGGAAGTCTCAAATCAGTAATCTAAACTCCCATCTCAAGAACCTAGAAAAAGAAGAGCAAAATAAACCATAACATAGAGCAAACAAAGCCAGCAGAAAGAAGGAAATTATAATAAAGAGGTATGAGGCAGGAGGGAAGTAGATGTGGCTATAAAAGTAATATGTGGTAATAGAAATGTTTGCATTTTCATTATATCGATGTCAACATTTTCGTTGTGATATTGTTCTATAGTTTTGCAAGGCATTACCAGTGGAGGACACTGGATAAAGAGTATGTGGAATACCTCTGTATTATTTCTTACATTTCTTACATTTCACTACAATTATCTCAAAATAAAGAGTTTAATTTTAAATACAAGCAACAAAATAAGAGTATTTTATAACACAAATATAAGAAGAATAATTATCCAGAATATACAAAGAATTTCAACAAATAAAATATTTAAAATATGACAAAGTAGAAAAAAATGAGGAAAAGACTTGAAAAGGCACTTCACAAAAGGGTAAAAGCTATATGAAATACTACAGTACACACACCAGATTGGTTATGATGAAATAGTCTGACAATATCAAATGTTAGCAAGGACTGACTCAGCAATGTGAGCAAGGTTAAGCAATGTGTATGAACTCCAACACTGGTGGGAGATTAGAGTGGTACAACTTCTTTGTAAAACTCTTAGGCATTATCTTAAAATATTGAAGAGATACATGCCTTATGATCTAATAATTCCACACCTAGGGTATCTTCTAAATAAATGTGTGTTTGTGGGCACCAGGATAAATATACAACACTGTTCATAGCAGCATCACTTGTCATAGCCCCAAATAGCAGCTAACTTAAATGCTCAACAGAAGAATGAATAAATAATATCTGCACATTCATACAACTGAATAACATAGAGCAAACAAAGTCAGATGACCAGACAGCACACACACCAGGCGTTTAGAATAGGATTTATAGGAGGAAACCAACAGCGGGTTTGGAAGTCCCCTGTTGCTCACTGCAATTTGGAGTCAGCACACAGGGATGAAAGGGATCCTGGTCCTGGCATGAATATGGCTGTACAGTGTCTCCTAATCAACTCCCTCCTCTCTCACTGCCAATAAGGAAGGTTGTTTCTTCACAAAGGAAGAGATTTAAAACCACAGAGTGGCTGCCTGACAAGGGCTGTGATCCAATAGATGCATGACATGGCAGAACCATGGCTTCTAGACCCATTCACCACTTTATCATACATCAGGTAGGAGTGCACAGGCTGTTTCCTGACAAGGGGCAAAAAGACATGTCTTGATGTGGTAGAAAAGCATTCCAGTAGAATTGATTTCCTTAAGCATTCAAATGTAGCTAGTTCCCATGGAGATCAAAAGCCATGTCTTTTCTAGGAGGCCAGCCTGCAGAGAATCTTGGGAAAGTTAGCCCTTATTTCTCAACCACTGAAGTTCTCCACCTCCAATCTTGGTGTGGCCTCTATGCATTATACGCCATTCCATCTGTAATATATACCATTGCAATCTATAGGCATCCCTGGAGAATGGTTAGTACAGTGACTAGGGCACTGGTTCTCAAAGTTGAGCTGTTGGAATCACCTTGAGGGCTCATCTGCAGAATGCAGATCCACGGGTCTCAGAATTTGCAAGAGTTCTCAGATAATGCTAATGTTGCTGGTGCAGGTACCACACTTTGAAAATCTCTGGAAAAAGGAAAGCCATGAATAGTCCTTTCCTAAATCAGGGGCTAAGGGAGCTTAGACTCAGACAAGAAATGACGTACCAGAGTTCTGACTGGGGTACATTGGATAACTATAGTGCCTTTCCCCATATGCAGAATACAGATTATTCTACTTGCCACTAATCATGATCCATAAAAACAGGATGTGTTGATTAGGGCACAGACAGCCCTTTGGCTATAAGATTACGAAGATCAGTTCTGTGATCTAAATCCACCTGGTTAAAATAACAATAATAAAAATAACAATAATAAATAAAAATAAAATCATCCTGGCTAAGGAATCCAGGCTAATCCACTCAGTGACTAGAGTGGTCTCATAAGCTATAGCATAACTGGCAGATTTCCTACTGTCTTCAGCCACAATTACCGCCAACCAGGAGTAAGACTATGTAATGTCTCCTAGCCCTCCCCGCCACTGCCAACTGGGAAGTTTTCTCCTTTACATCTCAGTCAGTGGTGGCTATGGGCCTGAGAATCACAGAAAACATGAAACAGCTGGGTTATCACCTCAGGTTCTAGGTCATGGTCAATGGAGGGAAACAGGTGACAGCCATTTGACCACACAGGAAAATAGCCTAGGAAGGGCATATTATGCAGTCCATCATTGTGTGTGTGTGTTTGTGTGTATGTGTGTACACTGTGTGTAGTTAAAGTTAACATTCATAGTTACAGGGCTTGAATAAAAACTAACCAAGACCTGTAGGATTGCTCCCAAGTCTTTCCCAATCACCAAGAATCTTGTCATCCCAGGAGGTAGGGAAAGAACTAAACATGGAACTTAAGTGTCCATTGTTCACGGTCAATTTCATAGGCAGGGAGTGGGTAGTATAATTCAATGGAGTAACATAGGAAACCGGGAGTAGATAAGTGTTAGGAAACACTGGAGTGCTTCAAGCTCCCTTTGCTGCATCCAGTAACTGATGACTGATTCAGCATTGTGACAGATTAGCAAAAGAGCCACTGTCAATAAGTGAGGCACGGAAGAATGGGGTGGCCTGGGTGACAATCCTCCGGAAGGGATCCAAGTATAAGATAGTATGTACTTCCTCCAAATGCCTCCCATGGTTTCAGGTATTCCCTTATTTCTGGTGAGAGGCTTCTTCTGAAAACATCTATAACTTGCCCAGCATAATCACCTTAACAGGAACCCAGGGGTAGCCCCATCACCACCAATCTCCTTGCTCCATGGTCCCATAGTAGTTGGACTGCATTTACTTACACCCAGAGGTGAGGACACCTAGCACAATGCTAGGTGGCAAGGTTTACAATAATAACAAATGCAGGATAAAGATATTACTGTGACCTCAGTTGGATGGGCCACCACTACCCAGCCTCATGGCATAGCAGTGCCTTCAGGTTGGATCTGCCCACTCTTAGTAAAGGGTATTGTGCAGACTTCCCAACTACCAAAGAGAATCAGGGTTTAGGAAAAAGTGCAGAGGTCTAGAAAGGAACATGTTCAGGTCCATGTACTACTCCGGTTATTTCCTCATCCCCTAACTCCTGGGTCCCTAACAGATGCCTGGGAGCATATAGACCGTTGCAGGGTTTGCTGGGCAGAATTCTAAGATGGCCCTTCTACGGTCTGAATGTGTCCCTCTCCCCCAAATTCATATGTTGGAATCCTAATGCCCAATGTGATGGTATTAGGAGGTGGGCCCTTTGGAGGTACTTAGGTCACGAAGGTGGAGGCCTGATGAATGTGATTAGTGCTCTTATAAAAGAGACCCCATAGAGCTCCCTAGCCCCTTCCACTCTGTGAGGACACAGAGAGAAATTGGCAGTCTGCAACCTAGAAGAGGGCCTTCACCAGGACCTGACCATACTGACACCATAATCTTAGACTTCCTAGCCTCCAGAACTGTGAGAAATAAATTTGTTGTTTATAAGCTACCCAGTCTGCAGTATTTTGTTATCGCAGCCCAAACAGACTAAGACAGCCCCCCAATATTCCCTGCCTTTGGTATACGTGCACCTTTTCCCAGTTGTTCAATCATACAGTAATATAGGTACTGTAGTGAAGGGATTTTGCAGATGTAATTAAGTTCCCAAATCAGTTGACTTTAAGATAGGGTGATTATCTAAATAAGGCTGACCTAATCATGTAAGCCCTTTAAAAGCAGTTTTCTCTGGCTAGTTGCCAAAGTGGATGTCAAAGAGCTATGTTCTAGCTGGTATAGAAGAAAGCAAACATTCATTTTATGAATTGCCTATGGGGGCCATGTGGCAAGAAACTTCAGGCAGCCTCTAGGAGCTGGGTCCTCCGCTGACAGCTAGCAAGAAAATGAGCACCTCAGGAACTTCCCTCGTGGCGCAGTGGTTAAGAATCCGCCTGCCAATGCAGGGGACACGGGTTCGAGCCCTGGTCCGCCTATGGGGGCCATGTGGCAAGAAACTTCAGGCAGCCTCTAGGAGCTGGGTCCTCCGCTGACAGCTAGCAAGAAAATGAGCACCTCAGGAACTTCCCTCGTGGCGCAGTGGTTAAGAATCCGCCTGCCAATGCAGGGGACACAGGTTCGAGCCCTGGTCCGGGAAGATCCTGCATGTCGCGGAGCAACTAAGCCCATGCACCACAACTACTGAGCCTGCAAGCCACAACTACTGAGCCCATGTGCCACAACTACTGAAGCCCACGTGCCTAGAGCCCCTGCTCCGCAACAAGAGAAGCCACAGCAGTGAGAAGCCCATGCACCGCAACAAAGAGCAGCCCCTGCTCGCTACAACTAGAGGAAGCCTGCACGCAGCAATGAAGACCCAACGCAGCCAAAATAAATAAATTAAAAAAAAAAAAAGAAAAGAAAATGAGGACCTCAGTCCTACAACTACAAGAAAATGAATTCTACCAACAACCAGTGAGCCTGGAAGATGACTCCAAGCCCCACATGAATTACAGCCCTGGCTAACACCTGGACTTTCAGCCTGATGAGAACTTGAACAGAAAAACCAGCTGGAACCGAGCAGAACCCTGCGCCCCCCTCCCAAGTACAAATCCCCTCTATGTATCCTGCCTCTTCTTTATAGAAAAGCTGAAGTCTCCAGGCCTTCCTGAGTCACAAAAGAGTAGGCTCAAGCAGCTAATGATTAGGACTATAGAATCACAGACTCAGTGTCTGATACACATTCCTGAGTTGTTTTACAGACACTGTAACTGCCACCAGAGGGAAAAAGCTAACTGCATGATGATCAGACTGCAGCCATGACATGAACTGCTCCATCTTGAGCAATATTGAATCTATGGCTAGCACAATTCCAAGAACTGGCCTTAAGAGATTGGGATTAACACTATTGCTCATAATAATCTATATCTTTATGGGCATCAAAATAATTTAGCTTGTTCTGCCTTTATATGTAAATGAGCAACTACAATGGTCAGCAAAGAGATGATACAGACCCATGTCAACATCTTCCACTCTAAGAACATGACGCCCTATTTCAGCATGAAGAAGTTACAGAAGACCGACCTTCACTCATAATCCCATAAAAATGGAACGATGTTCTGACAAGCAGGGATTTGTAAGCAGCTTTTGGCAGGAAAGAGCTCTTTGCAGGAAAAAGCTCTCCGCAGGAGGCACCCTTTTGTCTTGTCACTAACCTTAAACCAGGCACCCCCATGGTCTACTCATCTCTGGCCCTAGCACACCTTTCAAATCTTTTGATCACACAATACCTTGTCTAATCTCTTGGTTCTTTCTGTAGATCAAAGAAGTAGAAATGAAGTAATTAACAGATGACCAGATCTCTTCCCTAGGTTCCCCTTCAGTTATATTGTGAACAAACTCTGGGAACAAGATAGCATCTAAAGAAAAATCACAAGAAGTCAACAAGCCAGCACACAAGCCTGCACAGTGTGGGATGGCGACGACTCTGACCTCCATCTCAACAATTAACTGAGATTATGTCCCTTTTTCCCTTTAAAAACTTTCATGGCTGAGTAGAATCTTTGGAGATGGTTTTGGGGGGGACAATGAATCCACCAGCTCCCCGGATTGCTGGCATTCTGATTAAAACCAATTTCCTTTCTACCAACATCTGTCTCTCTCTCTCAAGTTTTGATTTTTGAGCAGCAACCAGACGGACCTGATTCGGTAACACAACCACATCATGCTCCAACTTCTGACCTATAGAAACTGTGAGATAATTTGTGTTGTTTTAAGTCACGGTGTTTGTGGTAATTTGTTATGCAGTGATAGAAAACTAACACATAGGGGACAGATGTGTTCAGTACTCATATAGAATTAGACAAGCAGTGATTGTCTATGAGTAGAGAGTTTGAGTTCTGTTTCCACACTCTGCAGGCAAGGAAAGGCATGGAAATATGTGGTTAAGCTGCATGGACCTAAAGAATATTCCATTATCTGAGTGGATGTCTAGATATACCAGTAGTCAGACACACAGTAAGGCCAAAAGTTTGAGTGTCAGACACACAGTAAGGCCAAACAAACTGAAACATCGGAGTCTGGAGCAGAGAAAGGCTTATTGCAGAGCTAAGCGAGGAGAACGGGTGGCTCGTGCTCAAAAACCCCAAACTCCCCAATGGTTTATGGAGAAAAGTTTTTACAGGCAAAATTTGGGGTGAGGGCTGAAGGGTTGTGTGACTTCTTCTGATTGGTTGGTGGTGAGGTAACAGGTTGATGTTCCAGGAATCTTGTGCTCAGCCTGAACCATCCTCCACCTGCATGGGGGCCTTAGTTCCTGCAGAAGAACTCAAAGATGTTGTTATGTATATCCCTTGAGGAGGAACCAGGATCCTGCTTTAATGGCTACATTACAGTTTCTTTTTTTTTTTTTGGCTGCACTGCACAGCATGTGGGATCTTAGTTTCCCAGCCAGGGATTGAACCCACACCCCCTGCATGAGAAGTGTGGAGTCTTAACCACTGGACCGCCAAGGAAGTCCTGCACTACAGTTTCTTGATTGTTCCTCCTTTGTTTCTGCATTCCCTTACTTCACTGATTAGAAACTGTTTAATCTGCTCTTTGGAACTCAGTAAGGTCTAGAAGGCTGAAGCCTTGATCTTGCAAATAAGAAAGGAGGGGACATGGAACTGCTTTTATGCCCAGGTGGGCCCCACAGGGTCCTGCTCGGTTACATAAACAGTCATCCCTCTAATGCTTAAATTGAGTGTTGGAAAGTTCACAGGACAGCCAACGCTGGGGTTTTAAAACCCAACCAATCAGATAACTCTAAGATTCCAAAGGGGTAATTAACAATTCCTCAGCCCTCATCAGACTAACCAGTTTACTTCTGCAATCTCAAAGTAAGGAGGTACAATCTTTGGGTCTTCATCATTCCTGTCTTCTGATGGGCTATACCATCATCTAACATTCCTTCTACCTTATATATAAGCAATCCAATTGTACTTGTCTTTTCAGTAACTGCATGGAGGATCTCCTGTGCCTGTGTATTTTTTTTCATAAGACAATATCGGGGGTCACCAATCATCACTTTTGACCCCTTAATCTAAAAGCCCGAACCACATAGCATTATAAGAGTTGTTGGCTCACTCAGTCCTCGCTGGAGTTACCTCCTTCACTTGGAGGTGGGGATGGGGAGTGTGATGGTTAATTCTGTCAACTTGTCTGGGCCATGGGAAGCCCATTATCTGGTTAAATGTTATTTCTGGGTGTGTCTTTGAGGGTATATCCAGAAGAGTTTAGCATTTGAATTGATGGACTGAATAAAGCAGATGGCCCTCCCCAATGTGGGCATCATCCAATTAGCTGATGGCCTGAATAGAACAAAAAGGGAGAGGAAGGCTGCTCTCTGCCTGACTATACAACTGGGACATCGATCTTCGCCTACCCTCAGCGCTCCTGGTTTTCAGGCATCAGACTTGGACTAGAATCTACACCACGGCTCTCTGGCTGTCTGGCCTTCAAAGTACACCACTGGCTTTCATGGGTCTCCAACTTGCAGATGCAGATCATGGGACTTCTCACCCTCCACAACTGCCTAAGCCAATACCTTATAATATACGAACATTTTTGGCCCATTTCTCTTAATTAAATTATATTTTAAAGTGTTAAGAATAAAGAATACACATTGAAGTATATAGTGGTAAAGGGGCAGCTTATCTGCAACTTAATCTCAAATGATTCCGGAAGAAAAAAAAAATTTTTTTTTCTTAACTTTCAAAATATCGAAATAAAAAATTAGAAAAGAAAGGAAGGGGAAAAGGAAGGAAAGAAACAAAGAAAAGCATACTCCAAGTAGAATATTTTCATCTCCTTTTATTGAAGGAAATAAAACTTGTGCTGCAGAGGCAGTAGTACCTCAGAGCATGACAAGGTAGCCATTGGGGCTGACATGACAAGCCATAATGCTGGCCAGGGGTCCTACCATAATGGGAGGACCAAAACCACAAAGATAGCAGGAGGTAGCAAACATCCCCAACACCCAGTGCAGGCATTTCCATTTGCAGAGAGCTTGGCCATGCATTGTAAAAACAGGGTCCCCTCACAGCTGGCAGACTATCATCTCAGGCCAACAAATCCATCCAAAACTAACACGTAGTCTCAGATTTGGAGATTGTTCCCTTTGACCAAAGATTCAGGCCATCAGAAGATCTGAGTTAATCTTTTAGCTCCTTATTGCTGATGGAAAAAGAGGCTGAGTTCTTGAAACATCACATAGGTATAGCTGGACAGGTGCTGATGCCCAGCCTTGTTCTAAAAGCAGCTAAATTTTTTTTCCTGACTTTTCACTCTGCTCTCACCCAGCATGTGCCGTAGGAAACCTCTCAATGTTCTAAACAAGGAAAGAATGAGGGCAGCAGCCCAGGGGGATTTAGGGAGTCAAAAGCTGCTACATAGCCAAGACCATTTCACAAGAAATAGCATGGGGAACACTATTGGGTCAAGATCCTCCCAAACAGCTGCTAGAAGCAAACACAAAGAAAAATGTGGTAGCTCTCCCTCCCATATCAGGATCAGCTGTGCCAAAATCATGGTCCAGAAAAAAGAGCCATTTCATGTCCCTGGAAGAATATCAACCCCCATGGCATTCCTCAAGCTATTCCAATTTTCAAGTACAACAGTGTGTTTGGGCAGTTTTGAAATAGAAAAGCAACCACTAAAGAAAAATCTCAACCGACTGCAAATTGATAATGTTATAAAGCCAAACAGTCATACAGTCAAGAACTGATTGGTGGGGGAAGGATTTTGCTATGTAGAAATAGGAGTCCAAGGGTTTATTCATATAAGCCCTTGATCATAAACCACCCTCACATCCACAGATTGGGAGCAAATTCCTTATTTTAAAATGGCCATCATCCGATTAGTCAACTGCAGTTCTCCTCAATGCTGGGCACATGGTTTTCAAGGATCAAAGTCTTGAGAGCACTAGATCAGGAAAGGGGAGGAGCAAGACAAGGAAGAGCATCAGGGGCTGGAATTTCCGAAATGAGCATTTATTTCACAGAAGGCTTGGCACAATGAGGCTGGGGTGACGTGGTTTTAGTGATTGTTCTTGGTTGCCTCCTTTGCTGCAGCAATCAGTGGAGTGAGGCTGGAGAGGGGCTTGGCAATCTTCAGGAACTGATGCTAAAGAGGAGAAAAAGAACAAAAGACACATGACAATTTTCCATTCTTCCTCAGCAACCATTACAAGATGTTAAGGGCATCCATGTTTGCACAAGGTGCTGCCTGGAGAGCTTCAGATCATCATCCCCAAATTGAAGGACATCTTTAAAAGATAACACATCATTTTGGAGAACTGTTTGGCAGTATCTACCTACAGCTAAATACACGTCTATCCCATATCCCAGCAATTCCACTTCTAGATATATTTCCAAGAGAAATAGGCTTGTGAATCCACCAGAAGACACACACAAAAATGCTCACAGCAGCTTTACTTATGACAGTTATAAATGAAAAGAACCCAAATGTCCAAGATAATGGAAGAATGAATAATATTATATCTATATAATACCACACAAAAATTAGAGCAATAAAAAATAAATAATTGATACACTAACAACAGGATGAATCCCACAGACATGTTGCATGAAAGAAGCCAGACACAAGAGAGTTCATATTGTATGATTCCATCTTATATTAGGTAAGACCAAACTATGGTGATAATCAGAATAATAATCAGCTCAGAGGGAAGGTTATTAATTGATCATGATCCAATGGTACATTGCAATACTGCACTTCAGGAGCATTGATCTAGGAATTTGTTGTTCTATCCTTGAATCTAGTAAGGCTAATTAACCCAGGAAGGACTTCAATGGCTTGGTTCTTTCCCAAACCACTTTCACTGGGCTGTACTTTGGGCCACACCCACAACTATTAAAGAAGACCATTTTGGAGAAAACACCATATGAAACCTATTTTTATGTTTTCAGTAAAAAACATTATGGAAAACAATTCTTTATGTAACTCAGAGCCTCTTAACTAAAAATGACTTTTCTTACATTTACTAGTGAAAAAGCTTTGTGTCTTGAGGATGCAGGATGTTTCTTCCATTTGATAAGAAACATAGAAACTAACATATTTCCTTTTTTGTCCTTGCTACCAGGAAACTAAGAACCAAATGTGATGTTTAAACAAAACTATTTAACTCAAATGATTAGCATATTTGATTCTTCTGCCATCCTCATAAGTCTCTTTTATTAATCATATTGTATACGTATACACACATACATATAGACATATTTACACATATTCTTTGCTGGAAGTGCTTCAACTTCTTTTTGGACAGAGATAGGATATAAAGAGGTACTGAGAACAAGAAGTTACTATTACTACAAAAGGAATAAAAGATCTTGGCTAAATCATGAAGATACGAATTCAAACATAAAACCCTATGTATTTCTGTCCATATACGTGTTTTCACAGGAGACAAAGATGTGAAGCTTTCATGATTTAAGACTCTGAAAGTCAAGGTTTTGAATATTTACAATGTACAATAACAAAGTAAAGAGTCAGTGTTCTAAGATCACATGTTTATACAACTCCCCTCCCAGCTGAGAAAGCAGCATGATCCAACACCCAACTGGGAGGCCTCCATTTCCTTCTCTGTGTAATGGACAAAGCAGACGAGATAAGCCCTAAGGTCTTTCAAGTTTTAACACTCTGAGCCAAGCAGTGGCCAAGAGCATACACACTTGAGAGCCAAATAGACATAGGTTGAAATCCTGGATCCACTGCTTATCAGCTACATAATCATGGAAAAGTTACTAAACACTTGAAACCTCAGTTTCCTCACCTGTAGAAATGGGAAAACAAGAATCTATTAACTCACAAGGTTATTAAAAAGAATAGATGAAAATATATATAAAGTGCTTAGTGCCTAGAATGTGGTAAAAATTCAACATAGTGTATTTATTAGTAGTTATATTATTATATCAGGAAGGAAACTCTAGAAGGAGTTCATCTTTCAATAACTATATTTTAATACCTAATTAACAATATCATCTTGAGGCTAAGAATAGTATTTGCACATTTCCCAAAGCTTAGGGTTTCCAGAACAAACCTCATATAAAACGCAAAGGATCCTATATTATACTGCCTGTTATAAGGGGGTTTTATTCCCAGAAGATGCTAGAAACTAATGGGTTACACTTGGCAGAACTCAGATCTCATATCTAATAGACCAGTGCTCTGTAGTCAGTTACTCTGATTACAAAGAGGTGCTAAAAATATTCCAGAGGGTAACATTTTGATGAAGTTTAAGCAATCCCATTTAATTCAACAAGTATTTTCTGAATACCTATATTTTATTGAAGTATAGCTGATGTACAATGTTATATAAGTTACAGGTGTACAATACAGTGATTCACAATTTTTTTAACATCTTTATTAGAGTATAATTGCTTTACAATGGTGTGTTAGTTTTTGCTGTATAACAAAATGAATCAGCTATACGTATACATATACTCCCATATCCCCTCCCTCTTGCGTCTCCCTCCCACCCTCCCTATGCCACCCCTCTAGGTGGACACAAAGCACCGAGCTGATCTCCCTGTGCGACGCAGCTGCTTCCCACTAGCTATCTATTTTACATTTGGTAGTGTATATATGTCCATGCTACTCTCTCACTTCGTCCCAGCTTACCCTTCCCCCTCCCCATGTCCTCAAGTCCATTCTCTATGTCTGCGTCTTTATTCCTGTCCTGCCCCTAGGTTCTTCAGAACCATTTTTTTTTTAGATTCCGTATATATGTGTTAGCATATGGTATTTGTTTTTCTCTGACTTACTTCACTTAGCATAGTATCCTCCAAGTTCATCCATGTTGTTATAAATGGCAAGATTTCATTCTTTTTATGGTTGAGTAGTATTCCACTGTATGGAATATTCTTTATCCATTCATCTGTTCATGGACACTTAGGTTGCTTCCATATCTTGGCAATTGTAAATAATGCTGCTATGTATATTGGGCTGCATGTATCTTTTCAAATTAGTGCTTTTGTTTCTTTCATATATATACCCAGGAGTGGAACCACTGGGTCATATGGTAGTTCTATTTTGAGTTTTTGAGAAACCTCCAGACTGTTTTCCATATTGGCTGCACCAATTTACATTCCCACCAAGAATGAAGGAGGGTTCCCTTTTCTCCATACCCTCTCCAGCATTTATTATTTGTGTTCTTTTTGATGACAGCCATTCAGACAGATATGAGGTGATATCTCATTGTGGTTTTGATTTGCATTTCCCTGATGCTTAGCGATGTTGAGCATCTTTTCATGTGCCTGTTGACCATCTGCATTTCCTCTTTGGAAAAATGTCTATTCATGTCTTCTGCCCATTTTTTAACTGGGTTGTTTGGGGTTTTTTTTTGCTGAGTTGTATGAGCTGTTTATATAGTTTGGATATTAACCCTTTATCAGTCATATCACTTGCAAATGTTTTCTCCCACTGAACACCTATTTTGAGTCAGGTCTCAGGTATAAGAGGAGACAAGAGATTAATAAGATAGAAGTTATAATCTAGTAAGAAAGACAGAATTGTTCATAACTAACTTTAATGTGGTACAGTATGGTAGGTCCTACCCTGCCCTGACCAGTTGCTCTTAGTCCTCATAATACAAAAGTAACTGACTAGGGCTTCCCTGGTGGCGCAGTGGTTGAGAATCCGCCTGCCAATGCAGGGGACACGGGTTCATGCCCCGGTCCGGGAAGATCCCACATGCCGCGGAGCGGCTGGGCGAGAGGCCCGTGTACCACAAAAAAAAAAAAAAAAAAAAAAAAAAAAAAGTAACTGACTATGAAAGCCTACAAATTAATCATTGTCATTAAGTTGCATGGGATACTTATTAAATCACCAGTTGGCACTGTAGTAAAATAACACTAGTAATGAGAAATTGTACCAGAGACATAAATGTTAAATACAAATAATGTGGTCATCTAAAAGCAGTTTTTACAACTATATGAAATAATTATGCTGTAATTTCAGGATTAAGCTGGCAGAGTATAAAAGGCTTGGTAAACCCCCAGCTCCAGGTTCCCCACAGCCTGGCAGGATCTTACTCCAAACAAGCAGACTATATGGAACTTCCCTGGCAGTCCAGTGGTTAAGACTCTGTGCTTCCACTGCAGGGGGTGTGGGTTCGATCCCTGGTCAGGGAACTAAGATCCTACGTGCTGCAGCCAAAAAATTTATAAATAAACAAACAAACAAACAAGCAGTCTATTATCCCCACCATCTGAGAGGGTTTCCAATGAAGAAACTGGGAAGACTTGAAAAGCTGCACGAACTATCCTCTAAACTAATGCCCTCTGATATCCTTTACTGAAAATCTATCTTTTGAGCTTATCCCAGTAAAATATAACTTGTATATAAGTTATATAAGATTTGAACATCAAAGAGTTTCTTCTCATTAAGACTCACTCAAACTCTGCCAGACTAATTCAGGCAGGACAAAACAGGCACCAAAGGAAGACACAAGCAAAGCTCAACAGGAACTCAGAAAGTAACTCTATAAGATACAGCCTAGGAGAATGTACAGAGTTTTAATAGGCTGAAGAAGAGCCTAAGGGAATAACATGAGCAAAGGCCCAAGGATAAAGACGAGGGAACTAGGAATACAAATTGAGCATGGGATGTGCTAGGAGAGAAGCTTAGTTCTATAACAGCCAGTACCTCACAGACAAAAATGAAGCAAAAAAAGCCTTGGTTTAGTGACTTCTCAAATTAGGTGCTTCCCTGCATAGGGACAGTTACCTGCAACAGCTCTTTAGCTGAACCTCTCTTCTCCACATCCATTTCAAGACAGCGGTTCAGAAAGTCTCGGAAGATAGCTGACAGCTTCTCTGGGTTCTGAAGCTCCGGGGTCCCATTGGTGGCGATGAGGTACAAGGCCTGGCAATACAAACAGAGAATTGCCTTGGGCTCCAACTGAGGTTCTCTCTTGGTCCCCAGACAGGCCCTCTAGAAATATGGTCAGCTGCTTTCTGCCTTCAGAACACAGAGGCAGCTTTGGTATACTGGAAAGAATATGAGTTAAGGGTCAGGTTTAACATTTAAAGGCCATGTAACCAGGTGCAAGCCAGTGAACTTCCAACTTCCTCATCTGTAAAACAGGGATGATAATAGTGCCTATCTCACATGTGTGAAAAATAAAACAAGATAGTATATTAAAAGCACTTTGTAAGCTTATGAAGTGTGTTACTGACCCAAGGGTTTATTATTATCCTTGATTATAGATCTAAATGGTTTATTATTCATTTAGCCTGACGAGTTAAACACCTGCCCATTTGCCGAAGGAAATTATTCCTGTTGCCATCACTTCACTCATCTAAAAACTGATCTCTTCTAGCAGACAGAAATATATATAAAGGAAGTGTTCTGTAAAGGAGCAACCTGTTTCATTGTTGCCATCCTCGTCCCCTAACATGAAGCGTCTCCTGGGAAAGGTAAAGAAAAACACAGTCAAACTAAACCTTTTAAAGCACTCAGCACTTTAATTCATAAAGTGTTTACACAAATACTGTCTCATTTAATGACCACAATAACTCTGGGTAATAGGCAGGGCAAGAATTATCATCCCCATTTCACAGATAAAGTCCAGAAACATAAAGAGATATGCCTGGAATCATGCTGTTTACACAAGTTCATGTCCTCTGACTCTACTTCCAGTCTTATTTCTGTCACGCCCTACTGATATCATTTTCAAGGCCACTGTAAGGTGGAAGAAGATGAGTGGCATGTGGATCCACAAGGCAAAACTGGGGGCCAAGGGTATAAACTATGAAGGTAGTTTTAGTTTGGTACACTAAAGCACTTTTCAATAATCAGAGCTATCCAAGAGGTATCCAACTAAGATTAGATGACCGCCTATCAGTGACAATGCACAGGGAATTCCTGCACTGAATGGGAGGTTGGAATAAACAACAAAA
Organism: Physeter macrocephalus; assembly: GCF_002837175.3. Classification (NCBI taxonomy): domain Eukaryota; kingdom Metazoa; phylum Chordata; class Mammalia; order Artiodactyla; family Physeteridae; genus Physeter; species Physeter macrocephalus. Next base: position 55,603,719 of record NC_041229.1, on the reverse strand, counting down.
TGAAAGCAATAAAAATAACTTTCACATTTGCCCATGATCAAAATTACCAACCTACTTGCATCTGTAGTCACATACCCTGCTTTCCCTCTCCTATTACAACAGATAAATTGTGCATATTCTAATGTAATGCTCTTTACTTCAGTACTTGGTCCAACCCCCCTCATCTACTTAAGGACATCACTCCTACAGATGTCACTTCTCTCTTGTACATGACCATTTTCCTCTCCACTAGATCAGTCCCATATGCAAAAAAACATGTTATAATAATATCATCTTAAAAAAAAAAAAGGGACTTCCCTGGTGGCACAGTGGTTAAGAATCCACCTGCCAATGCAGGGTAGATAGGTTTGAGCCCTGGTCCGGGAAGATCCCACATGCTGCGGAGCAACTAAGCCCGTGCACCACAACTACTGAGCCTGCACTCTAGAGCCTGTGAGCCACAACTACTGAGCCCGCATGCCACAACTACTGAAGCCTGCGCACCTAGAGCCTGTGCTCCACAACAAGGGAAGCCACCACAATGAGAAGCCCATGCACCACAACAAAGAGTAGCCCCGGCTCATTGCAACTAGAGAAAGCCCACGTGCAGCAACGAAGTCACAACACAGCCATAAATAAATAAACAAACAAACCCTCCCTCGACTCCACTTTAAGATATTGCTCCACTGTTACCTTAGCAAAACTCCTTACCTTAAAGCAAAACTCCTTTAAAAGAAAACAACAATGAAAAGTAAAAACTAACTGCTTACACATGCCATCTCAACTTTGCCCACTCTGGTGAATTTACTTTAATTAGGCTTTCATTCCTATCACTCCAGTAAAACTGATTGTCAAAGTCATCAACAATCTTCACACTGGCAAATCTAATGATAATTTCTTAGGGTTATCTTAAATGCAACCTATCAGTCAGGTTTGACACAGTGATCCATCCTCCTTCTCGAAACACTTTGTCCTCTTGGCTCCAGGACACTTCTCTCAGTTCTCCGACCTGGAAGGCTACTCACTGGCCACTTTGCTAGCTCCTCTAACCTGTAAACATGACAGTATCCCAGGTCTCAGTACTCTCCCCTCACTCCCTAGGTGAGTGATCTCATTATCAACTAGCTCTGATTTTTAAATAAACCAACTATATAATACCTACTAATAAATTTATATTTAGAGTCCTGACCTCTCACCCTTGAACTCTGAACTCTTATGCCCAATTCTACTCAGTATCTCCACTTGGATGTTTAATAAACTTTTCAAATTAACACAGAACCTTGTCCACTCTGTTCATTCACTTCAGGGACACTGGCCTCCTTGGTTTTCCCTAGGATGTATCAAGCACGTTCTCAAAACAAGCTCTTTATATATTTGACACCTGGAAAACTCTTACCTCACATTAATCTCATGGCTCACTACTTTATTTTCTTCAGATTTCTCCTCAAATAACTTACAAGAGAAGACTTCATTCTCTACCTAGAATAAAATAGCACACTTCTCCCTCCTTCCCCCCTTACTCTCTTAAGCCACTTACTCTGCTTTTTTTCACAGCTCTTACCTTCTGTTACTATATATTAATTTATTATCAGTAGAACAGTTTCTTGCCCATGATAAGAACTCAAATAATCATTGAATAAATGAATGAATGACTGCTAATATACCTTTTCTTTAAGCATTTATACTTTAAATTCAACAGTGCTTACTTAGTTTTATCCAGAAAAGAGAAATCCAGCAGCCCAAACATCTTGATATGGGCCTAGTAACACTCACTCTCAGAGGATTTTCATTAAGGTATGGGGGCTCCCCTTCAATCATTTCGATGGCCAACATCTTGATATGGGCCTAGTAACACTCACTCTCAGAGGATTTTCATTAAGGTATGGGGGCTCCCCTTCAATCATTTCGTTGGCCATGATGCCCAGGGACCAAATGTCAACCTTAGGCCCATAGGCCTTCCGTGTCACAACTTCTGGTGCCATCCAGTACGGTGTTCCCACCATAGTGCTCCGTTTGCTCTGCTCTGGGGTGATCTGGGCACAGAATCCAAAATCAGCTAGAAAAAGACAAGACAAGACAGAAAGGATTTATATGTAGGGTATTCCTTCTGTAAATATAGACTATGTGCCTACCCCTAGGTATCAAGCTCTGCCTGCATCTTAGCCACTGCATCCCTTGTCTCTCTAAAGCTAGAATCACTTAACTGCCACCTTCAGCTCTTAGCCTGTCTCCTGGTCAACCTTGAAGGAGGAACATAATAAATATCATCTCTGGCTTCCTTACCCCTCCTCAAACCAGAAGCACTAGGCATTAAAGTCCAAGCCGCCCCCATTGACCTTGATTACTTGCCCCAGTACTGCTTTCTTCTTGAAAATCATTCCCATACACCAGTATCTGGTAACTAGGTCCTTGTTTTATTTCCTGGGCATGAGTCCTGGACTTAAACCCTAATCACCTACAACTAGGCATGGCCCTGCTTTAATAAGTTCCTCACCCTGTGCCCCAGGACAGAGACTGCTAACAGTCTTCCCATAAGCAGCCCATCCACCTGTGACACAACCTGTTTGTCTGGACTATTGGTCCTTACACATTTGAACAAAATGTTCTGCCTGCAGTTCATTCCCATTATATTGCAATTATATGTTTATTTAATTATGAGGCCTTCAATAAGAAGGACTATGTCTTCTTACTCCTTTTTTTCATTCCCAGAGGGCCCAGTATTCAACAGACATTTAATAAAAGTTTGCTGAATGAACGACTGAATGAAAGAAGTTACACTAAACTCTTTCTTCTAATTATGTATTTTGTGTTTCCCGTACTAGATCGAGAAATACTTAAATACAGGCAAAAGTATCCTCAGCACCCATCATGGGTCCTAGCACATAGTGGGCATTCAGTAAATTTTTTTGGCTGAATATATAAATGAGTGGAAAAAAAAAAGAAATGTCATTCTATATAGTGCTGAGTAATATAAAGTGCCCTCATATCCAAGGAAATACAGATTCTCTGGTGAGTCTTGTAGCTTCTCTTATATGATTATCATCCCAGAGGAGACAGGGTTCTACAGGGAAGAGAAGTATTACCACTCCTACTCACTTAGCTTGACAGAGCCATCCATTCCCAACAGGATGTTGTCACTCTTGATGTCTCTGTGAATAACTTGGCTCGAATGCAGAAACTCCAAAGCCTGCAGGCACTATTGAAGTGGTGTGGGCAGAGGGAGAAAGAAAGGACATATAATATGAAGACTTACAGAAAATCGCTAATCCAACCGGCTCATTTGATGATAACAAAAGTGAGGCCCCAGTGAGTAAAAGGACTTACTCCAAATAAGTGGAAGAGGCAGGTCTGGAACCTAGTCTCCTGTCTCTTAGCTAAGCATTCTTTTAACACTCCGTGCTGCCTTATATCTTTCTTATAATATACTTGACCATACCGTATTATAACATAGCTTATAATAGTTTTCTTTAACTACAGGAGTTCCTCCAAAGTATTTTAGAGTTGTTTACAGACATCAGCACCTTGACAAAGAACCCGAGGCAACAAAAAATAAATAAATACTGAGGAAGAATGGAAAGGATTTCGTAATGAAAAAACTGGAGGAAAGCGACAAATAAGAGTCATATTTGGGAAACTAGACAAACGGAAATGATATTAGAAGCAGTGAACTTAGGAGGATAATCTTATTTTGGTGAGGAGATAAATTTCTACTGTTTGGGGCATGCTGGTTTTTATATTCCTATGAACATTTGCAGACTAACGTCCGGTAGGCCACTGCAGATGTGAATCTTGAGTTCTGTAGACAGGCTGGACTTGAAATAAATGTTTACAAGTCATTCGTGAAGAGGTGATTTTTTTTTTTTTAAGTTATGGTAATGGTTGGGACTGGCAAATGCTATAGGAGATAGAGGAGAAAGAAAAGAACCTTGGAAAACACCCAGACTTAGAAAGCAGAATAAGTAAAATAGAGACTGGAACAATGAAAATGCATGGTTCTGACCAACAATATTATTCTAGACAAATCTCTTATTCCCTCTGGGCTACTGGCTATCCCCCATCTGTAAAATGTGGGGATCAGAAAAGATACTCTAAGAGTTACTAAATCTACTAGTTTAAGATCATAACCGAAAGCTAAAATTTTAGGGGCTTCCACTGATTAAAAAACACTAAAAATGCAAACCAATTATAAGATACTATTTAAATATTCTCAACTTAATACTTCACTTTCTAAGAACATATCAATGGCTAAATTAAAAACAAACTAATATCCAGAAGCGGCTTTTCCCTGGAAAAGTATGACTTGCTTTCCTAAGGAGGCTAAAGACTTTGGCCTCTGGATGTAAAAAATTATGAACAGGGGCTTCCCTGGTGGCACAGTGGTTAAGAATCCACCTGCCAATGCAGGGGACATGGGTTCAATCCCTCCTCCAGGAAGATCCCAGATGCCACGGAGCAACCAAGCCTGTGCGCCACAACTACTGAGCCTGTGCTCTAGAGCCCGTGAGCCACAACTACTGAAGCCCACGCACCTAGAGCCTGCGCTCCACAACAAGAGAAGCCACCTCAATGAGAAGCCTGTGTACCACAACGAAGAGTAGCCCCCGCTCACCGCAACTAGAGAAAGCCCACGCGCAGCAACGAAGACCCAACGCAACCAAAACTTAATTAATTAATTTAAAAAAATTATAAACAAAAAGGATGATTTCAAGAAACTGGAACCCTCATGCATTGCTGGTGGGAATATAAAATGGTACAGCCACTGTGGAAAACATTTTGGCCAGTCCTTAAAATATTAAACATAGAGTTGCTGTATGACCAGAATTTCCACTCCTAGGCATATACCCAATAGAAATGAAAACATACATCCAACCAACAACTTGTACGTGAATGTTCACAGCATCATCCATAACAGCCAAAAAGTGGAAATTACCCAAATGTCCATCAATTGATGGAAAGATAAGTAAATAGAATCTTATTTGCTAGTAAAAGGACATATGCTATAACACGGATGAACCTTCAAAACATTATACTAAGCAAAAGAAGCCAGTCAGATGCACATATTATATGATTCCATTTACATGAAATGCCTGGGACAAGCAAATATATAGAGACAGAAAATAGATTAGTGGTTGCATAGGGCTGGGAGGGCTGGGAAAGAGGGTGGGGGTGGTGGTGACTGCTAATAGATATGGAGTTTCTTTTTAGGGTGGTGAAAATGTTCTAAAATTGATTATGGTGATGGCTGTATAACTCAATATACTAAAACCCATTAAATTATACACTTTAAATGGGTGAATAATATGGTATGTGAATTATATCTCAATAAAGGTATTTTTAGAAAGGGGAACTATCTCTATGAAAACTTAAGGATAATAGTAATGCCACCTATTTAGGTAACATTTAAATGTTTCTCCAAATGCTTTTTGATCCATATGGTACCCCTAAGGCATATACAGTGTGAACGTTGCAATTTCTAAGATAAATCACTCGAGGCTTATTGATTTCCCCAAGCATACATTTGCATGTATCTCAACCAGGGAAAGTCAGTCCCTGGTGTGACTGAAAAACATCTTAGATATTACAATGGTTGTGGTTTTCCAAAGGTCCCCAGTATATAAACAGATATACAGTTTATCTATGGTAGCAAATTTCATGAAGGGAATGTGATTAGGCAAAAATGTCTTAAAAGGCTCCTGGGTGGGGGAGGGAAGATAATGAAACAAAAGTTGAGAAACACTGCCTTAGTGATACAGCAAAGAAAAGAAATCAGATCTCCTAAGAATCCCAGGCCTGTGTTCATTCCATTAACCTATGCGTGTATGTGTTCTAGATCCCAGGGTTTTTAATGAAAAGGTGATCATATTTTCTAGGACAGTATTGATTTCACATGACTTTATCTTTCCTAATATTAGTATAAAACTACATCGCTATGCCTCCAAATCTTGCATCATCAAAACCCAAGCATACTGATCCCCATAAAACTCTGAACCTAATCTGCTAATCACTTAAATCTTCTACTCTCCCTCATTCCCAAACTTTTCTATTATTAGGCTATCAGAAAGTTCCAGTCTCTTATCGGCAAAGCACCCAATATGCTCAACTTCTTCTAATACTCCCCTCATCTTCTTGCTCTAACGAAAATGTGGCTATCCCCTGAGGACACTGCTTTTCATGGAGGCCTTGCAGAGGTATTTATTTTCCCTTCTTATACAAGCATTTTACAGACTTGAGACATAAAATAGCAATGAGGAGAGAGGAGAATACTTACTTAAGCTTTGTTTCCTATTTCTTTTGCCTGGAAGTATTTTACCCTAGATTTTTGCTTGGCTTACTCTTTCATACCATTCAGATCTTTCCTCAAATCTATGGCAAAACCTCCCCTAACTACTCTGTCTGAAATAGTACCTCCTCTGTCACTATCTTTTTACTCTACTTTATTTCCTTCAAGCACATGAATAAAGCAGGAAAGCAGAATAAAAATATGATTAAAATATATACCTATATAAAAGAGGTAAAGGAAAATAAGTGTTCATCGCAGTTATTTTTAAGAGGTTGAAATTATGCGTGATTATGCATATATATATACGTGTGTGTGTGTGTGTATATATATATATATATATATATATATATATATAGGAACTTTCTAACTTTCAGAATATAGTAATCTTTAAAAACAGGTATAAAAAGAGGATGATGGGAGAGAGTACAACTAATTTCTCCCACGTCTACAGTGCCGAGGCTGAGATTCCTTCAGATGCAGAACTTTGAGATATATGGATATGAAAGCCATGTCCTGCTCAAGTCTGGTTGGCCACTTGCCTTACCTCACGGCACACAGCTGCAATCTGGCCTTCATCCATGCAGGTTTCTGTTACCACGTCTGTCAAAGAACCTCCAGCCAAATATTCCATGACAACCCATAGCTCATCTCCCACGAGGTAACTGTAGGAGTAAAGATAAAGGGTGAGAAGGAATAGAGTACACTAGACCACAGCAGTGGCTTTCAAAGGACAAGCATATACCAGAGTGACTCTGCATTTCCCTCAGTTCTGGAAGAGTCTAGGGTTCTTTTTTCTAAGGAAAAGCAGAATCTGTGGGACAGAATCACTAACTTGACATCTCTTAAGGATTCGCCTGGGGAAAACAAAGCACACGGTTCTGTGAAGCCCCAAAACACAGAACTACAATCACTAGGTTGAAGATATAAAATTATTTCATCACAACACAAAGTAGTACTTCCTAAAATTCGGCATGATTCCCACACCTCTCTGCATGAAAGTAGAGAGCATCCAAACATTTGACAAAGATGGGATGTGGAGTCCATCTTACCAATATTAGGGAAAGTCACTAAACCTCCTTTAGAATTCTATTAGATTTGAGATCCATGAGACCCATACTGGGTCTTGTTCAAGATTCCATTCCCAGAAAATGTGGCACAGTAGATGTCAATATTTACTGAATAATTCAATGAGTAAAATAAAAGATAATTGTAAATGTAAAATGAAGTATTGACTATAAGAGCCATTAAAAAGCTGTAAAGTTTTATACACATAGCCATTATGCTGACAATGATCTCCATTTTGAATGTCTCTGACTCTAAGAATGGAATAAATTCAGTAAAGGCTGCAGAACCAAAGCTGCTTCTGGAAGTCAAGGGTTCCCAATTAGTACTGTAACCCTAGAGAGATTATGGGGCTGACATGAGTTAAAACTGATAGTCTCACTCAGGGACTGGATCACTCAGCTCTATTATGTGATAAACAAAAACGTCACCTAGGAGAGACCTTCAAGATGGTGGAGGAGTAACACATGGAGATCACCTTCCTCCCCACAAATACATCAGAAATACATCTACATGTGGAACAACTCCTACAGAACACCTACTGAACGCTGGCAGAAGACCTCAGACTTCCCAAAAGGCAAGAAATTCCCCACGTACCTGGGTAGGGCAAAAGAAAAAGGAAAAAACAGACACAAAAGAATAGGGATGGGACCTGCACCTCTGGGAAGGAGCTGTGAAGGAGGAAAAGTTTCCACACACTAGGAAGCCCCTTCACTGGCAGAGATGGGGGGTGGGGGTGGGGAAGCTCCAGAGCCATGGAGGAGAGAGAAGCAACAGGGGTGCAGAGGGCAAAGCGGAGAGATTCCTGCACAGAATATCAGTGCCGACCAGCACTCACCAGCCTGAGAGGCTTGTCTGCTCACCCGCCAGGACAGGTTGGGGCTGGGAGCTGAGGCTCGAGCTTTGGGGGTCAGATCCCAGGGAGAGGACTGGGGTTGGCTGTGTGAACACAGCCTGAAGGGGCTAGTGTGCCACAGCTAGCCGGGAGGGAGTCCAGGAAAAAGTCTGGACCTGCCTAAGAGGCAAGAGACCATTGTTTCAGGGTGTGCAAGGAGAAGGGATTCAGAGCACCGCATAAATGAGCTCCAGAGACGGGTGCGAGCCACAGTTATCAGTGCAGACACCAGACACGGGCATGAAATGCTAAGGCTGCTGCTGCAGCCACCAAGAAGCCTGTGTGCAAGCACAGGTCACTATCCACACCTCCCCTCCTGGGAGCCTATGCAGCCCGCCAGCGCCAGGGTGGTGTGATCCAGGGACAACTTCCCTGGGAGAACATACGGTGTGCCTCAGGCTGTGGCAACGTCATACTGGCCTCTGCCACCGCAGGCTCGCCCCGCATTCCCTCCCCCTCTCTCCCCCCACCCCGGCCTGAGTGAGCCAGAGCCCCCTAATCAGCTGCTTTATACCTGTCCTCTCTGGGTGGGAACAGATGCCCTCAGGTGACCTACACGCAAAGGCGGGGCCAAATCCAAAGCTGAACCCGGGAGCTGTGCGAACAAAGAAGAGAAAGCAAAATTTCTCCCAGCAGCCTCAAGAGCAGTGGATTAAATATCCACAATCAGCTTGATGTACCCTGGGTCTCTGGAATACCTGAATAGACAACGAATCATCCCAAAATTGAGGCATGGACTTTGGGAGCAACCGTAGATGTGGGGTTTGCTTTCACCTAATTTGTGTCTGGTCTCATGTTTATCTTAGTTTGTATTTAGACTTTATTATCATTGGTAGATTTGTTTATTGATTTGGTTGCTCCCTTCCTCTTTTTTAAAAAAATATACATATACATATATATTTTTTTCCTTTTTCTCTTTTAGTGAGTGTGTATGTATATGCTTCTTTGTGTGATTTTGTCTGTATAGCTTTGCTTTTACCATCTGTCCTAGGGTTCTGTCTGTCCATTTTTTTGTTTTGTTTTAGTATAGCTTTTAGCGCCTGTAATCATTGGTGGATTTGTTTTTTGGTTTGGTTGCTCTCTTCTTTCTTTCTTTCTTTTATTAATTTTTAATTATTTTATTTTTAATAATTTTTTACAATTTTTTATTTTAATAACTTTATTTTATTTTTTTCTTTCTTTCTTCCTGTCTTTTTCTCCCTCCCTTTTCTTCTGAGCTGTGTGGCTGACAGGGTCTTGGTGCTCCGGCCGGGTGCCAGGCCTGTGCCTCTGAGGTGGAAGAGCTGAGTTCAGGACACTGGTCCACCAGAGATTTCCCAGCTCCACGTAAAACAAATGGTGAAAGCTCTCCCAGAGATCTCCATCTCAAAGCTAACAGCTCCACTCAACAACCAGCAAGCTACAGTGCTGGAAACCCTATGCCAAACAACTAGCAAGACAGGTACACAACCCTACCCATTAGCAGAGAGGCTGCCTCAAATCATAATAAGGTCACAGACACCCCAAAACACACCACCGGATGCGATCCTACCCACCACAAAGACAAGGTCCAGCCTCAACCACCAGAACACAGGCACCAGTCTCTTCCACCAGGAAGCCTACACAACCCACTGAACCAACCATACCCACGGGGGGCAGACACCAAAAAACAACGGGAACTATGAACCTGCAGCCTGCAAAAAGAAGACCCCCAAACACAGTAAGTTAAGCAAAATGAGAAGACAGAGAAACACACAGCAGATGAAGGAGCAAGGTAAAACCCCACGAAACCAAACAACTGAAGAGGAAACAGGCAGTCTACCTGAAAAAGAATTCAGGGTAATGATAGTAAAAATGATCCAAAACCTTGGAAACAGAATGGAGAAAATACAAGAAACGGTTAACAAGGACCTAGAAGAACTAAAGAGCAAACAAACAATGATGAACAACACAATAAATGATATTTAAAATTCTCTAGAAGGAATCAGTAGCAGAATAACTGAGGCAGAAGAACGGA
>NC_041229.1:55592448-55593181 GCF_002837175.3 Physeter macrocephalus | reverse complement strand
TCTAGGAAGAGCAGAGAGTCCCATACAGGATAAATCCAAGGAGAAACACACCAAGACACATATTAATCAAACTATCAAATATTAAATACAAAGAAAAATTATTAAAAGCAGCAAGGGAAAAACAATGAATAACATACAAGGGAATCCCCACAAGGTTAACAGCTGATCTTTCAGCAGAAACTCTGAAAGCCAGAAGGGAGTGGCAGGACATATTTAAAGTGATGAAAGGGAAAAAGCTACAACCAAGATTACTCTATCCAGCAACGATCTCATTCAGATTCAACGGAGCAATTAAAACCTTTGCAGACAAGTAAAGTCTAAGAGAATTCAGCACCACCAAACCAGCTTTACAACAAATGCTAAATGAACTTCTCTAGGCAAGAAACATAAGAGAAGGAAAAGACCTACAAGAACAAACTCAAAACAATTAAGTAAATGGTAATAGGAACATACATATCGATAATTACCTTAAATGTAAATGGATTAAATGCTCCCACCAAAAGACAAAGACTGGCTGAATGGATACAAAAACAAGACCCATATATATATGCTGCCTACAAGAGACCCACTTCAGACCTAGGGACACATACAGACTGAAAGTGAGGGGATGGAAAAAGATATTCCATGCAAATGGAAACCAGAAGAAAGCTGGAGCAGCAATTCTCATATCAGACAAAATAGATTTTAAAGACTATTACAAGAGACAAAGAAGGACACTACATAATGATCAAGG
>NC_041229.1:55562870-55588606 GCF_002837175.3 Physeter macrocephalus | reverse complement strand
GGTGGGATAGGGAGGGTGGGAGGGAGGGAGACGCAAGAGGGAAGAGATATGGGAACATATGTATATGTATAACTGATTCACTCTGTTGTAAAGCAGAAACTAACACACCATTGGTAAAGCAATTATATCCCAATAAAGATGTTAAAAAAAAAATCTTCCAACAAACAAGGATCAGAGATTTGAATTGATTACAAACTTACCAGGGGTCAACAATGAAACAGAACTCTTAAAAAAAAAAAAATCAAATCAAGTTCTGTAGCGTTTAGAACAAAGGAGGGGTCCCAATGTTTCTGTACTGGTGAAATCTCAAACGAAACTACTGGATGTCACATTTTAAGAGAATGCAGACAAACTAGAAGTTATTCAGCAGGGTAAGCAGGATAAGGAAAGATTTGAGATGCAGAATGATTTAAAGACCTACATGTTTGACTCAGGCAGATGGGTTGAAGGCATTCCCTGGGGTAGAACAAACAGTATCAGGACCAGCTGTGAGAAGCTCCAGGGTGGTAGGGTTCAGCCTAACCCAGAATACTGTACAGCAATCAGAGGTGTCCACCAACATGCAGGGTCATTGGCAGAGAGCGAAGCATCATAAATGAATCTTAAATGGAGGCAGTTCTGAGTGCTGGTGTTGCCTTCTCACCTAAGAGCTCCACCATCCATCCATCCCAAAGGCCCTATCTGACAGGACTACCACTCCATACCTGTCCAAGTAGTTCACAATATTTGGGTTCTTGTTTTCCCTCATGACCAGGATCTCATTAATAATCAGCTCTTTCTTCGGCTGCTGCTGAAGGTTCATCTGCTTAATGGCCACCTGAAATTAGAGTACATTCAATGTACAACCAGAGTCACTCAGCATTTACTGAGCACCTACTAAGTACCAGACATAAACACTAAGGAGATAGAAATGAATAAGATATGGTCTTAGCCCTTGAGGAAATCACAGTTCATCTCCAGAGACCAATGGTACTCAGTGTGAGGTCCCCAGACCAGCAACATCAACATTATCTAGGAATGTGCTAGAAATAAAAATTTTCAGTCCCCACATAAACCTACTGAATCAGAAATTCTGTGGGTTGTTTTTTTTTTGTTTTGCTTTTTTTTTTTTTGCACAAACTTTCTATTTAATGGAAAAGTTCACTTGCTAAGTAAAAGGATCATTTATTACTTGGCATTGGTACTGGTGTCACTAGAGGTGAGGATAAGACATAGTTATGAAGAATTTAAATGAGGAAGTGAAAGAATTTAAAAACTGATCTTTCCATTCATCTCTCTACCTTCTTAGATCTCTACTTAATCCAAGCCCAAGTAAATACAGACTTCCTTTTCCTCAAAAACTCTGTACTTTAATAAGACCTCCAGGCAATTCTCACGTGCACCAAACTGAAGATCAAACATACTACTAAATAAAATACTTATATTAGAAAAATACTTCTTAAAATCACAATATAAAAGAGGTATGCTATAACAAAAGTCCGTACAAAGTGTTACAGGAACATAAAACTGGGCCAAGAACTCTTTCACACTATCAATGCAGAGGTTTCATAAAGGGGAGATGAGTTTTTGAACTTGTTGTGGAAAAATAAATCAGAGTTGATCAGGTTAAGAAAGAATAGATAAAGGGGATCCTTAATGTTTATGTATGAAAAAGATATTGATAGGCTTTTTGTCTACAGAAATAAACAAATTTTCACATAATACACATTTAAGGAACACGTTAGTTTCCAAGGCACTTTTGCATCCTTTTTTATGTCGGGTACTATGTAGGGTATTCTCAAATGTATTTCACTTAATCCTCTGAGACACATTATGAGTTAAATATTACTACTGACCCCCTTTGACAGATAAGGAAATTGTGATCCAGAGAGGATATGTTACTTGCCTACACAGCTATTCAGTAGCAAAGTCAGGATTAGAATCTCAGAAGTGATGCCCATTTATCCTGCACACACAACCAGATTAATCTTCCCCACAGTACACGTTTGGTGACTCTCTCCCCTGTTCAAAGCAGAAATGGCTCCTGTTTGCCTAGAGATGCTCCTTGGCCCAACATTCGAAGTCCTTAGGATCTGACCCCTATCTTACTTCTTTCTCACTGTATTCCTTCATATACTACAATCTGAGCTTCTCTCCATTTAGAACATCTTGCTCCACTGTTTTTACATGTTCCAAACCTTCTTATACTTTGTATCAGACCAAAAGAAACCTCATTCTCCAAACCAGATAGGCTTTTTGCCTTCTTTAAAGCCCCATAAGATTATACTTATACCTCTCTTGTGGAACTCAGCACATACTGAATTGTATGATGATTAGTTAGGGTGTATCTCTCGAGAAGCTTCAGAGCTCATTTGAAAGCTCAGAATCCCTGGTACCAAGCACAGGGCCTGACACACAGTGGGTGCTCAACAAATCTTTTCAGAAATGAAGAGGAAAAGACAGAATTCAGTGGGTTGATAAATACTTTGTTTTTAAACCACACAGAGCATTAGCAATAGGCTGCTCTATCCCACAGGAGTAGGCTTTAAATTATTTCCTAAGTGTTTATTCCCTAGAAATAACAGCCAAGAACATGAACACCTAACAGAACAACTAAAATTAGTCTTTCCAGAATCAGCAAGAAGTGTAGAGGATGAATAATTCAACTTTTTTGGAAAAACCCCAAATTCTATTATTTCTTCAATCAAGTATGGACAATCTTCTGCCAAGAGCCAGTTCATCAGTAAGAATAGAAATGATTTTTTAAAACATTTTGATCACCTCCATTCCCTGCCCCAAGTGAGAAAAAATTGCTTTGGAGTGGAGTCTCCTATCAGGTTAGCCTTCTGGTCTGGCTGCAGCTTGTTATAACAGCTGATGTTTAGCTTTTTCTAATGTCTAAAGAGGAACACATTGATCTAAAGACACATTACATTAAGATTGTAAGCCCTTACAAACATACTAAGATCTGGAGCTTTTGCAGTTCCTCAGGCCATCCTGGAAGATGGGACAGTGCTTATGAACCTCACAGAGGTCACTGCTGGCAGCAGCAAGGGAAAAAAGAGGCAGGCCATGGATGACAGAGGGGATGGCAGGACACCAGGAAATCTTTACAGTAGTCCTTAACTATGGGCTAGGCTAAATGCCCTTCACCTAATCAGATCCCTTCCATTCAGGCCAGCAGATAGCACTCCTATAACAGAAAAAGAACTGGACTTGAATCCTGAGGGCCTAAGCTCTGGGGCTGAGTCTGTCACTTACTAACCTTGACCAGTCACAAGCTCTCTGAGCCTCGGTCCCTTTATCAATACTGAGGATAATAATCCCAACCCTGAATCCCCTCCTCACAGGATTGTTTTGAGAACTAAATGAAACAGTGGTCAATGCGTTACTCATACATAACAAATGTAAATAATACAGTAAGACAACAATGAAAATGCTAATCACTGTCATAACTGCATTTGATGAGTAATTGGCACAGAGCAGCAAGAGTGACGTTATCAGCAGGAATGATAGCAAAAACAAACCACTCTCCCACCACTACTGTTTATTGAATGCCTACTCTGTGCCAGTGCTGTGTTAGGTGCTCCACTGACATTATCTCTGTAAAACCTAACAACAACCCTGTCAAGCAAAAATCATTATCTGCATTTTCAGGGAAGAAAATGAAGACTAAGACTTCCAAGAAAGTTGCCCAAGGTCATAATCAATGCTTTCAGGTTCATATGACTTCAAAGCCACTTCCAGTCTACTCTTTCTATTACACACATTCCCTCTAAAAAATGGGCTTGAAAATTAATTGCTGGATCTGTAACTGGAAGATTTCCAGCATTAATATGCTAATCTTACATATGACAGACAACAGCTCTCTTCTTCTCAGCTGGATAACTCCCAATAAGCACTCACTCACAAACACAGAGTATCTATCTCCCTAGCTCCACTAAAGATTTACACTCTCTGGGGGAGGAAATGAGGCCTTCCTGGCTACACTGCATTAGCCACCTTAATGGACTCGCTTTCACTCATAGTTTTGTAACCACAAGGCAGGCACATAGTGAAGTCAAGTTTGTTTCCTGTGGCCAGCTGCTCACACATGGAGCCTCCAGGCCTTCCAGGAACTGGCCAGCACCAGCCTGCCTCCCATCAAGGGCTGTGAGGCCCCAGAGGCCAGAAACATGACAAGGGGCCGTGGTGCCTAACCTTGGCTCTGCTGCTGCCTTGCAGCCCAGAAAGCACAAGTCAAAATTTTAGAATCAAAAGATTCTAACCCAGCCCTTGCTAACTGCTATTAGCACAACCCTGCAAAAGTAACTTAAACTCCTGAGTCTCAAATTCCTCATCAGTAAAAAGGAAATAATATTACCAACCTCATAGGGTTCTTTTTCATATTAATATTTAATATAACCTCCTTTTTTCTATCTCTACCTCCAATACAGCACATTTTAAATCAGCAGAATGATACCATCCTTCCTTCTTTACCATTATTTTATCACAGGATCCTGTCAGCATTATAAGAGTTTTATATGTACACAATGGAAAGTATGGTTTCTTACATTTATATATATGATTTTAATGCCTGAATCTTTCACATAGTTCTTAGCGCAAAGTGTAGCATAAAGCAAATGTTCAGTAAACATTCTGTAGAATAAATACATACAAATAAAAATTAATATATATGTAATTCTTAGTTTATGGTATATTTTCGCACGCATTACTTCACTCAACTCATTCACATTTTGTGAGGTATATGTTATCATGCACATTTTATAAATAAATAAAATTCAGGCTTAGGAGGTCAAATGACTTGCCCAAGGTTTTATAAGTAAGTAAAGGTAAACATCTAGGTTATTGGATTCTCACATCAAAGAACAATTAATAAATCTTTAAACATAATAATGTGGTTTTTTTTTAAGTTGACTTACCCTCGATGGAGCCTCAATATTTGGCTCAGACACTTGTAAAAGCCTGACAAGAGCACAGTGAGGTACGTGCTTTCCCTATTAACCATGACTTCTCCAGTACACCATGGGGTTTCAACCACCAAACATATACATGCAGGTCCTAGTAGCCTCCCTCAGAAGAGCCCAACTCTGTTTTCACTGGAACAGGAGGTGCCTCTCTTAAGCTCTGAGCCCCATTAGTCTTTTGAACTAAGATCTTCCCCAGGCAACTCCCATATACAACCCACCTTCCAACATTCCTGCTCTGCAACCAAAGAGTACAATGCAAAGAAACTTCAAGCATTCTACATTCCCTTCATGGCTTCCTTCTGCTGAAAATAAGATCTTAGGTTTCAGGCCTTTGCAATAAGATCAGAGCTTTCCCAGCTTATGAAATGTGAGAGACAAAGAGGTGTCTCCAAATGAGGACTTCAATGTCTACTGGAATCCTGGACACAGAGTAATGGAAGGACCACTAGATTGGGAGGCAAGAGACATATGTTTAAATCTCTTCTATATCAGATTTCTCTCCCAAGCACTAGACTTGTAAAAATAATTGTCCACCAGGCAGTTTCACAAGAAAGTCTCTCAGGCAACATCTAACTTCCTCAAATCTGTACCTCCTCCTTTGTTCTTTCTCCTTGACTAGTACCACTCACTTGTGAGCCATCTTCACATTCACCAAATTCTGTCATATCTACTTAAGTACCTCTCAAATTCCTCCACTTCTCCCCATTCATACTATGCTACCACCTTAGTTCAGACCATCATCTCTCACGTGGAATTACACAGTAACCTCCTGACTCATTGCTCCACTCTTATCTCCCCCAATCTCTTCTCTACACTGTAGCCACAGTGACTTTTTCCAAAATCTGTAAATCTCATCATGTTAAGGAGTTCTAGTCTGCAATACTGAGAAACTAGAAGTATCCCTATTGAGCTAAGAAGGGCAAAAACTTAACAAAAAGATAAAAGAAACAGTGGAACTGAAGCAGTAGTTGGTGGTGGATACTTACCTCCTGTCCTGTGGCCACATCCATTGCAGTGTACACAGTGCCTGAAGCACTGAACAACAGGTGGGGGAAAGAAAAAAACAGGTGTTAGATGAAGTGACATTTGTCAAATGAAGCTCTACACACAATCTGGCAATGCAAGTGTTAATAAAAATAGCAGCAAAAATAATCCTCCCCATTGACTCTCCCACTCCACTCTCATGAGAGGCAGTATGTAGTAGTAAAGAGAATATACGCTCTAGTGGCCATCAGGAAGTGACGGAAGAAAGGAGGGAAGGAGGAAGAAAGGCAGAGAAATACTAGGAATAATGCTAGGAAAGTAATCATGTCCATTCTAAATGACTAAAAACCACACTTTATGCCTATAACCATGAACCCTGTGTGTTTGTAGATGAGTGATATGCAACAATATTTGTAACCTTACATGTCAGTATGTCAGATTTATATGATGCGATTGAAAGAAACTTAAAATTCTATGTACTGCAAAAATGTATTCTAGGTAAGCTCTGTGATTATGCTTCCCAGGGAAGTCAGGTCAATTCGGGGGAAAAGTCACTTGTAAGTTTGCTTGGAAGACAGAAATTATGGTCACCAGCTTCCTAACTACAACTCTCTAGTTAGGATCCTAGCTACGTGTCAGGAAGTTGACATCATAAGATATGGACAACTTGTAAGTTTGCTTGGAAGACAGAAATTATGGTCACCAGCTTCCTAACTACAACTCTCTAGTTAGGATCCTAGCTACGTGTCAGGAAGTTGACATCATAAGATATGATCAAATATCATCAAATAAGGATGGGATTCTTTGCATTGGCAGTTATTTCCCCATTGCCTGATCATCCTACCTCTAGACATCTTCTGTCATAAAGCTGATGTCTATATTCCTGTCCCCATTCTCCCCTATCCCACCAGATATACCATTCTTAAAGGGCAAATATGCCCAGTCCTCGGAGAACTGGACATTTTGAGACTGTGTCTCCATGATTACAGAGGCTCAGAAGCTATTGAGGCCCACTGGTTAGTTCCTGATTGTTTCTGCCTCAAATAGACATATGATTAGACATATGAATTCCAGGTCAAAAAAACCTTCAGGTCTTAAAGGAAAAAAAAAAAACCAAGCAAAATTATAATAGTACTAATTTATCTTATTTGTGTGCCATGTACAGTTTTAAAATCATGGAATGTGGAAACATCAGCATAGGTGCCTAATACATATTGCATTCCTCCCTTAGCACTAACACACCTGTCAAGTAAGCAAGGAAAAAAACTTTTGCAGATAGTGCCTATTTATGGGCCTCATACATCTGACCACACACATCAGCAGTTTGGGAGGTGAAAGACCCTGAATCCACAACCCCTTTCACTTAAATGAAGAAACTGAAGTCCAGAGATAGGACCTGACTTTCCCACACTTGTCTGTGTACCTTTCTGCTACATTCTTAATATCTCAATGTAATTATCTAAAGGAAATACCATCCCAGATTACTCTGAGGCAAGCAAAACAATTTCTTCTCAAGGTGTTAACTACCTTATACCAGTTCAGACTCACAAAAGCACTGGCCCAGGAAAAAATGAGATGCACCCAAGTCCAGGGTTGTTTTGAGGATTGAATTAAACAATAGATGCAAATAACAGATGTAAGCTGTAGAATACTGTACAAATACAACATCAGTATATTATGCATTACTTTATCTTATTTCAGAAGTTCTTGGATGCATAAAAAAGAAAACTAAAACAGAAAGCTTCAATTACTTCATTAACAACAATGCTTTCACTCAAGTAACACTGACAGCTTTCTACAAGCCAGACACTTTTCTTCAGTTTCTTTTTAATTTTAGCTAATTGGGTATATCTGTAGAAATCTTATTATTCTTCTTTTTTATACGGAGGTATAACTTACCTAAAGTAATCTGCACAAATCTCAAGTCTACAACTTGATGATCTTTCAATATGTACACACCTACATGTTCACCATCACGATCACCCCTGAAGGTTCTCTCTTGCCACATCCCAATCAACACTCCCCTCCCAGACGCAATGACTATTCTGACTTATATTAGCGTTAGTCTTGCCTGTTCTTTAACTCCATATAAATAAAATCATACAGCATCTGCTCTTTTGTATCTGGCTTCTCTTACTCAAAATAATGGCCACTTTTAAGACTTATCACAGTATATTATAATTTTTTGTTTGACTGTCTATCTCCTTCTGTAGACATGGGGTCTCTGAAGGGAGAGACTGATTCATAGCTGTATTCACAGTGCCTAGCACCTAACAGGAATTCAGTTAAGATTTGCTGAGTTCAGTATATTGAGGGCAGTATACAAGATGCAGAGAAGGAATCAGAGAGCAGGAGACATGAATTCTGGCATCCACTAGAAAAACAGATCCCATTATACTAGCAGAAGAGTCTACAGTTCTGAGTCTTCCATTTCATATTAGTGCTGGTAGGTCTCAGCATCAGGTAAACAGGGTTAATCTGGAAAAGCAGAGCTATAATTTGGGAAGAAGGTTTTGTGCTAAGAAAATAAATGGGTTTTTCACTCTCACCACAGGTGTATTTTTAGCAACCATGTCATCTAATGGCACATCTCACATATTAAACATAATTCTGTAAACCTAAGGTCAGCCTAACAAAACACCTTCAGATGGGTGAGGTGGAGAAAGAAGAACAAGATTTATGAGAGGCAAAACAAAAGCAAAATCATATATACCAGCACACACCATTTTAAGTCATTTTTCTAGGGAAGAAAACGCCCCTACTAACCCTTGTCCAATCTTCTCAAACCGTGTGTATTTCTTCTTAGGATCGCCCACACTCACTATGCTCCCTTTGAAAGAAACAGAGAACATGAATCAGTTTTTCCCAGATCAACATACAAAACAGGCCCCATATTTCCCCAAATGCTGAGCTGGCAAGGATTAAAGAACTATCTCCAATACCTAAAAACCACACTAAGCAGGTCCTAAGTTTTCCCTCTTTAAGTTTCAACCAGAAGTTTCATCTCCTTACCACTTTTATTCATAGTACTCTAATCCAATTCTAAACTCCTAAAAGTTATTCATTCATTTTAAAATCCATTCATTCAATAGACATTTACTCATTTTAACATGCTCACTTAACTATGTACTAAGCTCTATGTTGAATGCAACAAATAAAGCGATAGATGAGACACAGTTAAGACAGCCTTTGCTCTCAAGAAGCTCTAATCTCAGAGGAGACAGACAATAAGTATAAATTTCCATGAAAATATAATAATTGTGGTGATACAGAAAGAGGCAAAAATATAGACCAGAAAGGCTTCAGAAGGGAAGTGATATCTGGACTAATTTTTACAGGGTTAGTAGGAATTAGCCAGGGAGAGAAAGTCAAGAAAGGCTTACAACAGAAAGTACTTCAAGTGCAAAGACACAGAGGTATGAGAGAGTTGACAGTTTCAAAAAACGTATTCTGGAGATGGTAAAACTGAGGCCCACAGAAAGGAAGATACTTCCCCTCAAGGTCACACAGCAAATTGGTGTCAAAGCTAAGATTAGGAGCTTGGTTTTGGTCTCCCAGTCCAAAGCCCTTTCCACTAATACCAATTACTAGTATTTGGTACTTTTCACATACATTATTTCATCTGACTTACAAATGAGACAGGTATTAACATCCCTATTTAAAAGATGAGCAAAAGGAGGCCCAGAGAACAGTAGGAAATCGCCCAACAGGCAAGTTAGTGGCTGTGCTTCAACCCAAGGGTCCTTAACTCCCAGGCCAGTCTGCTTTCCATAATTCTATGTTCTAAGTATTACTGTTTTAAAAAAAATCTGGTTCAGAGAAAAAGAATACATACAAGAGTAAACAGATGGCTAGGTAAGTGGCTTTTCTTATTTCATCATTTCGTAAGGGCTCTGGGCAAGGGCAACTTTTAAAAGAGTGAAATTTTTTTAGAAAGTCAAGTAAGAATTATCAGGACAAAATCGAGAGCTGCTAAGCTGAGGAACCAGAAACCTCAGCTTTAAAAAGCAATGCCAGTGTGCAGATTTGACCAAATCAGTCACATCAAATCCTCTTTAGAAGTAGATAAGTTCAAAGAATAAATCAAAGGCCTTGTCAGATGATTCTTCCAAGCCTACAGACCAAACCAGTCCTTTCTTCTCATATGAATTCTCCTGCAGATTACTGAAAAAGAGAAACAAGCTACCCTAATATATCTGGTCACTAAAAAAAAGTAAAATGGAAGTTTCTACCTGACTGCAAGAAACAGCATGTTCTGATTACAGGAGCACAAGTTGCACTCTAACCCCAGCTCTGTCACTTTTTGGCTGTGTGAATTTTCGCAGAGTATTTAGCATCCCTAGCCTCAAATACCCTAACTGCAAAAAATGAGGATTATAATGTCTGTCTTCAAGGGCTAAAATGAGGAGTAAATGAAAAAAAATCAAGAAAATGCCTTGCTTGTCATTTGGTACACAGCACAGGCTCACAAAATGTTAGTTTCCCTTACTTCTTTTCCTTAAGCCAAGATGGCAGATCCGTCTTCTGTCAACAGAAAGATCAATAATCAACATAGCACTCTTTCCCACCAGGTTTAGACAAGGCCTCAGTCTTTCTCAACACAACATTCCAGACTATTCACTAGGTAAAAGCTATTTGTCATCTCCATAACCCATGCCTAGTGGTAAGTGATTTCTAGCCCTCGAAGTGGGCTATCCACGCTATCATCACATTCCCATCCTAATGTTGCATCTAATCGGGGCTGGTGAGACAGAGGAGGTGGGTGCAAGGACAGGTGAAGAGAAGCACAGTCTGGCTAAGACATAAAGCACAGCCAGCCAGCCACATACACCTAGCGCAGCACCAAGATCTTTATAGCAATAGAATTCCACCTTTGTGCTTGACCAGTCACATACCAGAGGGAAATTCAAAAACCTGGAAAGTGCTTACGTAATTTCTCCAAGATCTCCTCATCAGACATTTTAGGCTTCTTCTTCTGCTTCTCAGTATTCCGGGTCAGAGCATCTGGCGGAGTGGTATTATTCTCAGTAGGTGAAATGGGAGATGTAGCCACATCCCGAGTTGGAGTAATAGGAAGTGGTTCAATCACGGACCGTGTGTATACCTGCATTGTTGGTGCAAAAATTTGGCAAGGCCAGTCTCTCTTAGATGTGTGTGTTAGAACATCCACAGAAGAACAAATCCCAGTAAACTCATCCCTTCTCCTAGGTCAAAATCTGTGTTACTCTTCCTCTATACTCAGGCTGTGAGGATGGAATGGCCTTCCTTGCTCTCACTATACACAACAAGGGTTAGTGAGTCTGAGCACTTAAGATATTCAGTACAAGTTAGACAACTCTCATTATAAATAGTTTAAAGGACATTCTATCATTAGATGGGAATCCCCTTCATCTGTAAAATTCTATTCTTTCCCAAGCTGAAATGAATATCCTGTATTCCCATAGTACTTTCCACGGCTAACACAACACAACATTATCTTCATTTGAGTTACTGCCTCTTTAAATCCTGAACCCTCACAGAGAAGGAACTGCAATTGTTCTCCTTTAAGAGGCAGTAACAGTGTAGTCATTTAGATCACAGACTCTGGAACCTGACTGCCTGGACTTAAATCCCAACTCTTATTCTTACCTCGTATGACTTTGGGCAGATTATTTACCTTCTCTATGCTTTAGTTTCCTCATTTGTAAAATGGTGATGTTAGTGATACCTATCTTATAGCGCTGCTGTGGTAATAAATTAATTAATGTGTGAAATGAGTAACATCACACCCAAAAGACACTAAGCTTTCAAATTTTGGCAAATATTATTATATTTCCGATTCATTCATTTACTTAATAAACATTTACTGAGAATCTATTATTTGCCTTGCTGTACAAAATGCTGCCCCATCCACTATTCCTGTGAAGGAAGTCTTGGAGAAAGTCCTAACTGCAAGGCAAAAGGGATAAATGTCAGAAGATACGAGCAAACTGTATACTATTAACGTACAGAAGAAGTGATCATACGTTATACTGCCTTTCCCCAGGAGATGCATCAAGGCATTTATCACCTTTTTTCATAAAAATATCACAACAATTTTGTGGTTAGTCTATAAGCTCTATGAAGACAGGGAATCTGTGTCATTCGTCCCTGAGCTCCTATATCTAACCAGTTGCCTAACAGAAAGCAAGCATTCAGGAAAATGTTTGATGAATCGATGAATAAATAAATAGGATTCTTCAGCTGGATCTTGAAGGATGGACATGATTTTAATAGGTAGAAAAGGGAGAGAACTCTCCACATAGTGGAAATAGCAATAAGTCAAGACACAGATCAGAGACTACAGCTTCTTTCCTGACTATTCCAGCATAATGATTTCTTAATTTTCTATTCTTGTACATGTAGACAAACTATATCCCTGGCACCTAAACCTGTACTTTCATGCCTTCTCCTCCTCCTTTAGTTCTCTTGACGTGCCTCCTTAAGGGCACGAACCCTGCCTTTTCCTTCTCTAAAATTCTCTTTTTCTGGCTCCCAGCAAAGGTCTGCTCACATAAAAAGGCCACTGTGCTATGCTGGAATACAACCTGGACCTGGGGTCAATTACCTGCTTTCAGTTCTAGCTCTTTTGCTTACTTAGAGACTTTGGGTAGATAAATTTACCTCTCCAAATCTCAGCTTCTTCTTCTATAAATTAGGAATTAACAATGTCTTTTTAGAAAGGAATGCTATCAAGATCAAATTTATCAATTCATTCAATACTAAGTGCCTTTCTAAAACCTTCCAAGAGCTATGTTAAGCACTGCAAATACATACATATATATATGTATTTGCATATATATGTGTGTGTATATGTATATGTGTGTGTGCACACACACACACACACACACACACACACACACACACACATAGGAGTTCGTGGTTTAGTGGGAAAAATTTTTAAATGAACATACTTGCAAAACAAAAAAACATACCAATATGAGATATCCTGAGAACTCTCCAATTTTGAAGCTCATTTTCCTTAAAGTTACTTTGTAGCCTGCAGAAAGGGTGATTCCACAGATTCCGCTTATAAATTCTAATCCTAAAAGGTCATCTAATCCCCCTGAATTTCCTCCACAGCATCTCTATAGTCAGTCAACCAACATCTGCTTGAACACTTCCATGAATTCTCTAATCCAGAGACAATCTTTTTTTGTATTATCACAGAGTTTAAGCCCTAGATCATTCTTTCATTATGAAGCTCTTGTCATAATAAAAAGTCCAAACAAAGAAACACTAGTAGAGTATCATCTGATGAGAGATCAGTGCTCAATGATGCTAAATCATGTAAAAGGCAAATTGTGCCAAGTGAGGGCAGAGGGACCTGGCTATTCAGAGATGCAAGAACCTCAAAAGAAGTTAAATAAAAATCACTGCCAACATCCAGCATCAAAATGCACTCCTGGGGCTTCCCTGGTGGCACAGTGGTTGAGAGTCCGCCTGCCGATGCAGGGGACACGGGTTCGTGCCCTGGTCCAGGAGGATCCCACATGCCGCGGAGCGGCTGGGCCCGTGAGCCATGGCTGCTGAGCCTACGCGTCTGGAGCCTGTGCTCCGCAGCGGGAGAGGCCACAACAGTGAGAGACCCGCGTACCGCAAAAAAAAAAAAAAAAAAAAAAAAAAAAAAAAAAAAAAAAAAAAATGCACTCCTGATGTCCAGCATATTAATAGCACTAATGTTTTTATAAATTCTCTTGAGTCTTACAGTATCATCAATGATGTACTAAGAGGCTGAACACTGCACATTTAACAAAGAAGAAAAGATCTATAGCAAGCTAATATGTTGCTTCCCAGGAGACTGGAATAATTTGTTAGTCTTGCACTAAGAAACATTAATTCTGTATAGCTTTCTGTATGTGAAGAACAGGCTAAGTAAACTAGGCCTAAGTTGCTACAAAGACCAATTATCTAGGACACTTTGGGACTATCTGCAAACTAATGATAAATACACCACTTCTTGTCTTTAATCATACAGAAAATACCTTTCAATCAAGGTAATTTAGTGATTTCACCACCTGTAAAATCTAAGGACCACTACCAGATTATTAAACCTCTAGGCTTCAGCACCCACCCCTCACTCCCCCTCCAAATTCTAATAAATCACAAAGCTGCCCACGTCCCCAAAGACTCACAGATTTTGTGTGCTCTGGGCGTGGAGCAATCACTGGAGGTGGGGTAGCATCATCATCATCATCTTCATCTTCTGAAACTGGTAGCACTGCAGGGGTCTCAGACACCGTCTTCACGTTCTGCACAGTGGAGAAAAGCCAGATTCATCATGTCCAGCTGACATGCAACTTAAGCTACCAGAGTCACCAACCTCCCAGAAGAAACCTTCTCCTGACACCCCTTCTGAAACACACATCAGCCTCAAGATCTCCACCTTTGTGTAGCCAGTCTCAGGAACTCAGCCACCTTCCCTCTCTTCTTTTAGATACCACTCTCCACTCAGGCCCTTGGGGGCTTCCTTCTCCCACCCAAAGCCTAACTGTGGATGGGGAAACCAGCTTACAGCTTCTCTACATGCCTAGCCCAATCCAAACCCTGAACACAAGATCCTAGTTCCTTCTTCTTCTATGAATTTTACTCTCTATGCTAAAGAGAGGATAAAGTACAAAATGTAGGGGAGGGGTTAAAAGTTTGGGATTTCACAAAGTTTATCATCATAATTCCTTAGTCCTTTCTGATACGGTAAGTGGAAGTTCTAAGAGGCCTTTGCCTCTCCTTTTCCTTTCTTTACGAAAACCTACTGCAACCATTATGCCATCAGGTGCCCTCGCCTCAACCTGAAGATACAGAACATCAGGAGACCCCTGTCTCAAGAAGACAATGAGTTTTTCCCCAGATTGGATGCTATCGATTTCACTAAGCTTTTGCCCTGTCCTGGAATGAACCTTACCAGCACCACTAATTAAATACGCTATAATCTCAGCAACTTGATTTTCCCATGTAAACTGTACCAAAGCTGGGCTAAGACTGGCAGGTTTTAGGGCAGGTCCAGGCAAAAAGATAATACCATTACTGTTTATAACACATATTCAAGAGACAAAATAGCTCCAAAACATGAGATTTTTGATAGAGATTAAATGATTACAGTGTAGGGCCAGAGAAGCAAGGGATTTTTTGTATATATTGATATAATTCAACAGTTTCAGATATTTTCAGAGCATCTGCTTTGTGCTCAGTAAGATACTGTGATGAATGCTTTTGATATAAATGTACAAAAATGAAAAAGATGGCCCATGTCCTAAAGCAGCTCACCATATGATGCAGGAGACAGAGGGACAATTCCCTTCTGCTGCCATTTGGGGCCTCTGGAGAGAGGAATGTCAGGAGTCAGAATGACAGGGGATAAGTGAAGGAACTGTCTAGTTAAATGCTAGTCTAGAGCTACTGTTGGGGAGCCTGGTCTTTACTACATCTGATATACTAAGATAAAGAAAACTAGCAAGCTCATAGATTCTAACAGGGCCTCCAGTGCAGGGCATAAACAGAAAACTGCCAGTGACAGGCATATGTAAGCAACTAGCTTTGGTGATCACAGGCAATGAATCCATCCTCTGGGTCTCAAGTTTCATCACTCGAGGAACGTGGAAGAATAGGACAGGTATAATTTGAGGGGTGACCTGAAGTCACTTTCAGTTCTAAAATCCAATAGAGGTTCTTCCCTTGTCAAAGCACATATTTTGATATTTTTCTGCTCTAATTTCTTTTCTCCCCAATATTCCACTCGGCAAAATTTAACTAGGAACCCAAAATGGGAATGAGGTTAACTCAGCAGCCTCTTCATCATCAGGTGAAGAGGCCCTAGGGCTGACTAATGTAGACTATAAACACTTGTTTGTTGCCTCCTAAAACTCTATAAAGAAGGGGATTTCATCACCTTTCTTAGCAACACATTCTGTTTTCCACAGGTGATGGCTTTGTGTGGTAGTATTAACAACTACCAGAATCAAGAGATTTAGGTTTTGGTCCCAGATTTTTATTTCTTATCCCTGTGTTCTTTGGCAAGGCTGTCCCACTCTAAGCTAGTTTTTCATCCATAAAATGGAGGTGATGACAGAAGCTCTCTGCCTACCTCAGAGGGCAACTGGGAGGAAAAAATGAAGTGATGTGAGTATACAGCATTTTGTAAATGGCAAGGCGCTAGAAAGATGTAAGGAATCAATTAAATTATCATTATGTTTAATAACCACAGACCTCTTTTTTAAGAAGTGACTTCAACTCACCCATTCATTCACTGTGTACCAGGCTCTATTCAAAGCTCTGGGGCTACACTGAAGAACAAATTAGATAAAGTGCCTGGTTTTATGGATTACATTTGAGAAGAAGATACCGTCAAAATTAATCACCAAACTGCCGGCAGTAATAAGATAAACATAGGAGAGTAGAGATTGGTTGAGGGTAGGGAATTATTACTTTACATAGAGTAGTCATGGAAAGGCCTCTCTAATGGCCTGAAAGAAATGAGAAAATGAGCCATCAGACCCTCTGGGAAAAGAATATTCCTGGCAGATGGAAGAAATACAAAGACTCTGAGAGAAGGGGACATGCTTGGTGTATTCCCCAAACCTCCAGGTGCCTACCTATACTACTGAGAAGTGTTTATGATTTTAAAACTGAACTTTGGGTAAAAACATAGGAATCTCTGACGTTCTGGCCCAGGATTGCTCCCATCCATCCCACCCTAGCTCCATCAGAGGAGGGGTTCTTCCAGGACGAGGTAGGCTGTAACTACGGGACCCAAGAGGGCTTACATTCATTTGAAGCAGTGGGCAATGCCCAGGCCCAGGGGTGCCATCAGTGGAAGTGACCTCCCAGAGGTAGTAGCAGGAGAGTGTCAACCGCTACTAGCCTGAGGTTGCAATCCTGAATAAGGCAAACAAATTCTGGCCAAAGGTACAGCAGACACTAGAGAGAGGCCCCATACTAGTCATACATGCCTGGCTCTGTGCATGTACATAAAAACTTCAAAAGAGCCAAGCAGAAAGTAAAAGTTTCTGGACAGCCCTGAAAGAGGTCTCAATAATTAGCAAGGATATAGATTTTAACAACACTATCAATCAACTCAACCTGACATGTACAAAACTTTCCACCCAAGTTCTACAGAACACACATTACTTTTAACCACTTATGGATAATTCTTCAGATAGAACATATGCTGGGCCATAAAACACATCTCAATAAATTTTGAATGACTGAAAACACACAAAATGTATACTTTAGACACAGTAGAATTAAATTAGAGATAAACAACAGAAAGGAAATTTCTCCAAAGAAGATAAACAAATGCCAAAAAGCACATGAAAAGATGCTCAACATCATTATTAGGAAACGCAAATCAAAACCACAATGAGATACCACTTCATATCCACTGAGATGGCTATAATCAAAAGACAGACAATAGGGACTTCCCTGGTGGTCCAGTGGCTAAGACTCCACGCTCCCAATGCAAGGGGCCCGGGTTCAATCCCTGGTCAGGGAACTAGATCCCACATGCCACAACTAAAGATTCCACATGCCGCAACTAAAAGATCCCGCATGCTGCAACTAAAAAGATCCTGCACGTGGCAATGAAGATCCCCATGCCGCAACTAAGACCCGATGCAGTCAAATAAATAAATAAATATTTTTTAAAAAAAGACAGACAGGGCTTCCCTGGTGGCGCAGTGGTTGCGCGTCCGCCTGCCGATGCAGGGGAACCGGGTTCGCGCCCCGGTCTAAAAAAAAAAAAAAAAAAAAGACAGACAATAACAAATGTGGGGGAAGATACAGAGAAATTAGAAGCCTCCTAACATTGGTGGGACTGTAAAAAGGTGCAGCCACTGTGGAACACAGCCTAGCAGTTCCTCAAAAGGTTAAACATAGAGTCACCATATGACTCAGAAATTCTACTCCTAGGTATATACCAAATAGAAATGAAAACATAGATCCACACCAAAACTTGTACATGAATGTTAGTATGAGCATTATTTAGAATAGCCAAAAAGAAGAAACAAGCCAAAGGCCCATCAAGTAATGAATGTAAAAAATGTAGTATATCAATACAATAGAATATTACTCAGACATAAAAAGGAATCGTGCTGATACATGCTACAACATGGATGAACCTCACAAGCTTTTAAGTGAAAGAAGCTAGACACAAAAGACTACATGTTATACAAGTCCATTTATATAAAATGTCTAGAAAAGGTAAATTTATACAGACAGAAAGATCAGTGGTTTCCTAGGGTTGGGCATGGGAGTTTGAATGAAGTGTAAACGAATACAAGGGAACTTTTGTGGCAGTGGCAATATTTTAAAACTAGACTAGTGATAGTTGCACAAGTCTATAAATTTAATAAAATCATTGAACTGTACAATCAGTATGGGTGAATTTTACGGTATGTAAATAACACCTCAATAATGCTGCCTTTTAAAAGTTAAATTTTTAAATTATATGTAAAACCAGTAGGTTCTCATTATACATTTCATATAATATAGATATATAAGGAGTTAAAAGTGAAAATTCCTCAGGAATGCCTGACAAAGATGGCAGATTGAACACAGGCATCTATTTCTTAAAACCTCACTAGAACTATAATAAACGAATGGCCTTTTAAAGGCATTAAACCCGAAGGTTGGAGAGAACAGGATAGGAGGCAAGATTAGCAAAGGAGGCAATGAATGATGGATGAGCAGTAACTGTCAAGGAGATTGAATCCAAAGCTGATGGTAGGCAAACCTGAAAACCAATCTACATATCTATGCTGCAAAATCAAGGCAAGGAAAAACAGAGTAAATATTTTTAAAAACAGAGAATCAGTCCAGGAAGTCTAAAAAAACAGGAGTTCCAGAAAGAGAAAACAAAGAAAAGAGGGGAAGACATCATCAATGAAATAATTCAGGAAAATTTCCTAAAACTGAAGCCTTGAGTCCAGGTTGAAAGAGTCCACAAAGCTCCTCACAAATTAAGTAGGTGAATATAGGGATGTAATTATGAAATTTCACAGCAGTGGTGACAACAAAGATGCTACAAACTTCCCAAGTGAAAAATAAAAAATAGGTCAGATGCAAAGATGCAGGAATAAATAGGCTTTGAATTTGAATAGCCAATGCTGAAAGCTAGATGACAAAAGGGAATGTTTTCCAAATACTGGTGGAAAATTATTTTCAACCCAGAATTCCATATTCAGCCAAATATCAATCAAATGGTAGAATAGAATAGAGGTGCTCCATTTTGAGACCTGAAAGATATTAAATATTTACTTTCTCAAAGCTACTGGAAGACGGACTCCACCAAACTGGGAAGCCAACTAAAAATGAAGAAGCATTGCACAGAGAACTCCAATACAGAAATTTCAAAGACAACAGTCTTAATCTTCTAATCCTCTAATTCTTCCTGAATCTCCTTGAATAATCTTCTGTGTCCCTTATTCTCATATTTTCCATGTGTTTTTATATTTTATATCAATAATCCATTCTTATGTGCATTTTTTAATCCTTGGGAATTTGTTTCTTCAACTATATTTTTAATTTCTAAGAATTCTTTTTTTATCTTCTGATTGATCTACCTGCAGTGTGTTTTTGTGGATGCAACATCTATAGAACCTCTCAATATATTAGATTTTTTAAAACTTTCTTTCCTGAATTATCAATTTCCTCTGGGGTCAGTTTTATTTCTTTTTCTTGGTCCTTCTCTTTAACGCTTTGTTTCTCTCAAATGTCTAGAGATCCTTGGCTCTCCCCTCATATTTATCAGTGAAAAACCATATTAATTAGTGTATGAGACTGGCATGAGTTTCCTCTGTAGTTGTGTAAGTCTATTTCTCTGCTGTCCCCTCCTCTGAATGGGAGGTCTGATGCAGTCTGTACGTGAGTTATACAGATGTGGTAACTGGAAAGCATCACTTTAGGGTGAGCTGCCATGGAAGAGTATGTATGGTATGTATACCTCTCCTCCCAGTTATCAAAAGCATCAGAAATTTATCCTTGGGATGCAGAAATTTAATGTATTTTCTTCTACTTCAGAGCTACTTCTCCTTTTTCCTCTACTTTATACCTGTTGTAGAGATCTGTAGTTAACTCCAGTTCTGCTCTGCTTCTCTCTCTTCTCTCCCTGTACCCACACCAGGCATTTTCCTCAAGTAGGCAGTTTACTTTCTTTAGAAAAGTATCTGGTTTAAGCTTAGGATCAATCTTCTGGTACCTTTTGCTCACTGTAACATGGACACTGCCCCTGCTATTTCACTTACAGAATTTAATTTACCCTTGAAGATGACCCAAGACTCCTTCCTGTTTTTTATATATATTCTCTCAGACCATTTTCTCTTGAGCTACTCTTATCTTCCTAGGATATTTGTCTTCCACATACATACAGCAGCTGTGCTTTCGGCTGCTCCAATCAATCTGATCGTATCTGCTTTCTACCTTACATGAATTCCCAACAATGGTTTAATAACGTCCTGTTTTTATTTTGGAGCACTGCTTTGAATTCATTTTTTATGTATCTTTTCTGAAATTAAGAAATTTAGTATAGCAGGAGAGGTAAACATATGAATTCACCCCACTACACTGACCCAATTTCCAGAGGAATCTTTCTAAGATGGTAGTTTAGACTAAAATGCACATCTAACTATCTCACTTAAAATACGTCCGATTTAAAATACTTCCTTAGGAGACCTTCAAGATGGCGGAGGAGTAACACATGGAGATCACCTTCCTCCCCACAAATACATCAGAAATACATCTACATGTGGAACAACTCCTACAGAACACCTACTGAACGCTGGCAGAAGACCTCAGACTTCCCAAAAGGCAAGAAATTCCCCACGTACCTGGGTAGGGCAAAAGAAAAAGGAAAAAACAGACACAAAAGAATAGGGATGGGACCTGC
Organism: Physeter macrocephalus; assembly: GCF_002837175.3. Lineage (NCBI taxonomy): Eukaryota > Metazoa > Chordata > Mammalia > Artiodactyla > Physeteridae > Physeter > Physeter macrocephalus. Next base: position 55,567,777 of record NC_041229.1, on the reverse strand, counting down.
ACCTCTGGGAGGGAGCTGTGAAGGAGGAAAAGTTTCCACACACTAGGAAGCCCCTTCACTGGTGGAGACAGGGGTTGGGTGGGGGGGAGCTTTGGAGCCACGGAGGAGAACACAGCAACAGGGGTGCAGAGGGCAAAGCACAGAGATTCCCGCACAGAGGATAGGTGCCGACCAGCACTCACCAGCCTGAGAGGCTTGTCTGCTCACCTGCCGGGATGGATGGGGGCTGGGAGCTCAGGCTTGGGTCAGATCCCAGGGAGAGGACTGGGGTTGGCTGCGTGAACACAGCCTGAAGGGACTAGTGTGCCACAGCTAGCCAGGAGGGAGTCCGGGAAAAAGTGTGGAGCTGCCGAAGAGGCAAGAGACCATTGCTTCGGGGTGGGCGAGGAGAGGGGATTCAGAGCACTGCCTAAACGAGCTGCAGAGACAGGTGCAAACCACGGCTATCAGCACAGACACCAGAGATGGGCATTAAACACTAAGGCTGCTGCTGCAGCCACCAACAAGCCTGTGTGCAAGCATAGGTCACTATCCACACCTCCCCTCCAGGGAGCCTCTGCAGCCCGTCATTGCCAGGGTCCCATGATCCAGGGACAATTTCCCCAGGAGAAAACATAGCACGCCTCAGGCTGTGGCAACGTCATGCTGCCTGTGACGCCGCAGGCTCGCCCCACATTCCATACCCCTCGCTCCCCCTGGCCTGAGTGAGCCAGAGCCCCCTAATCAGCTGCTCCTTTAACCCCGACCTGTCTGAGCAAAGAACAAACACCCTCAGGTGACCTACATGCCGAGGCGGGGCCAAATCCAAAGCTGAACCCAAGGAACTGTGAGAACAAAGAAGAGAAAGGGCAATTTCTCCCAGCAGCCTCAGGAGCAGCGGATTAAATCTCCACAATCAGTTTGATGTACCCTGCATCTATGGAACACCTCAATAGACAAAAAAAATCATCCCAAAATTGAGGCGGTGAACTTTGGGAGCAACGATATATATATTTTTTTCTTTTTTCTCTTTTTCCCGTGTGCCTGACAGGGTCTTGATGCTCACACCGGGTGTCAGGCCTGTGGCTCTGAGGTGGGAGAGCTGAGTTCAGGACATTGGTCTACCAGAGACCTCCCGGCTCCATATAATATCAAACTGCAAAAGCTCTGCCAGAGATCTCCATCTCAACGCTAAGACCCAGCTCAACTCAACGAACAGCAAGCTACAGTGCTGGACACCCTATGCCAAACAACTAGCAAGACAGGAACACAACCCTACCCATTAGCAGAGAGGCTGTGATGCTCACACCGGGTGTCAGGCCTGTGGCTCTGAGGTGGGAGAGCTGAGTTCAGGACATTGGTCTACCAGAGACCTCCCGGCTCCATATAATATCAAACGGCAAAAGCTCTGCCAGAGATCTCCATCTCAACGCTAAGACCCAGCTCAACCCAACGAACAGCAAGCTACAGTGCTGGACACCCTATGCCAAACAACTAGCAAGACAGGAACACAACCCTACCCATTAGCAGAGAGGCTGCCTAAAATCATAATAAGGTCAAAGACACCCCAAAACACACCACTGGATTGGGTCCTGCCCATCAGAAAGAGAAGAGTAATGATAGTAAAGATGATCCAAAATCTTGGAAATAGAATGGAGAAAATACAAGAAACGTTTAACAAGGACTAGAAGAACTAAAGAGCAAACAAACAATGATGAACAACAAAATAAATGAAATTAAAAATTTTCTAGGGCTTCCCTGGTGGCGCAGTGGTTGAGAGTCCGCCTGCCAATGCAGGGGACAAGGGTTCCTGCCCCAGTCCAGGAGGATCCCGCATGCCGCGGAGCGGCTGGCCCGTGAGCCATGGTCACTAAGCCTGCACATCCGGAGCCTGTGCTCCGCAATGGGAGAGGCCACAGCAGTGAGAGGCCCGTGTACCACAAACAACAACAACAACAAAAAAAACAATAACAAAATTTTCTAGCAGGACTCAATAGCACAATAACTGAGGCAGAAGAACGGATAAGTGACCTGCAAGATAAAATAGTGGAAATAATGACCATAGAGCAGAATACAGAAAAAAGAATGAAAGCAATTGAAGATAGTCTCAGAGACCTCTGGGACAACATTAAATGCACCAACATTTGAATTATAGAGGTCCCAGATGAAGAAGAAAAAAAGAAAGGGTCTGAGAAAATCTTTCAAGAGATTATAGTTGAAAACTTCCCTAATATGGGAAATAGTCAATCAAGTCCAGGAAGCACAGAGAGTCCCACACAGGATAAATGCAAGGAGAAACACGCCAAGACACATGTTAATCAAACTATCAAAAATTAAATACAAAGAGAAAATAGTAAAAGCAGCAAGGGAAAAACAACGAAAAACATACAAGGGAATGTTCATAAGGTTAACAGCTGATCTTTCAGCAGAAACTCTGCAAGCCAGAAGGGAGTGGCAAGACATATTTAAAGTGATGAAAGGGAAAAACCTACAACCAAGATTATTCTACCCAGCAAGCATCTCATTCAGATTCGATGGAGAAATTAAAACCTTTACAGACAAGCAAAAGCTAAGAGAATTCAGCACCACCAAACCAGCTTTACAACAAATGCTAAATGAACTTCTCTAGGCAGGAAACACAAGAGAAGGAAAAGACCTACACTAACAAACCCAAAACAATTAAGAAAATAGTAAAAGAACATACATCGATAATTACCGTAAATGTAAACGGATTAAATGCTCCAACCAAAAGACAAAGACTGGCTGAATGGATACAAAAACAAGACCCATATATATGCTGTCTACAAGAGACCCACTTCAGACCTAGGGACACATACAGACTGCAAGTGAGGGGATAGAAGAAGATATTCCATGCAAATGGAAATCAAGAGAAACTGGAGTAGCAATTCTCATATCAGACAAAATAGACTTTGAAATAAAGACTATTACAAATGACAAGGAAGGACACTACATAATGATGAAGGGATCAATACAAGAAGAAGATATAACAATTGTAAATATTTATGTAACCAACATAGGAGCACCTCAATATATAAGGCAAATGCTAACAGCCATAAAAGGGGAAATTGACAGTAACACAATCATAGTAGGGGACCTTAACACCCCACTTTCACCAATGGACAGATCATCCAAAACAAAAATAAATAAGGAAACACAAGCTTTAAATGACACATTACACAAGATGGACTTAATTGATATTTATAGGACGTTCCATCCAAAAACAACAGAATACACTTTCTTCACAAGTGCTCATGGAACATATCCAGGATAGATCATATCTTGGGCCACAAATCAAGTCTGTGACAAAGATGTTACAAAGAAAGAAAACTACAGGCCAGAATCACTGATGAACATAGATGCAAAAATCCTCAACAAAATACTAGCAAACAGAATCTAACAGCACATTAAAAGGATCATACACCATGATCAAGTGTGTTTTATCCCAGGAATGCAATGATTCTTCAATATACGCAAACCAATCAATGTGATACACCACATTAACAAATTGAAGGATAAAAACCATATGATTATCTCAATAGATGCAGAAAAAGCTTTTGACAAAATTCAACACTCATTTATGATAAAAACCATCCAAAAGTAGGCATAGAGGGAACTTACCTCAACATAATAAAGGCCATATATGACAAACCAACAGTCAACATCATTCTCGATGGTGAAAAACTGAAACCTTTTCCACCAAGATCAAGAACAAGACAAGGTTGTCCACTCTCACCACTAGTATTCAATACAGTTTTGAAAGCTTTAGCCACAGCAATCAGAGAAGAAAAAGAAATAAAAGGAATCCAAATCAGAAAAGAAGAAGTAAAGCCGTCACTGTTTGCAGATGACATGATACTATACATAGAGAATCCTAAAGATGCTACCAGAAAACTACTACAGCTAATCAATGAATTTGGTAAAGTAGTGGGATAAAAAATTAATGCACAGAAATCTCTTGCATTCCTATACACTAATGATGAAAAATCTGAACTCCCATTTACCACTGCAACAAAAAGAATAAAATGCCTAGGAATAAACCTACCTAAGGAGACAAAAGACCTGTATGCAGAAAACTATAAGACACTGATGAAAAAAATTAAAGATGATACAAACAGATGGAGAGATATACCATTTTTTTGGATTGGAAGATTCAACATCGTGAAAACGACTATACTACCCAAAGCAATCTACAGATTCAATGCAATCCCTATCAAAATACCAATGGCATTTTTCAGAGAACTAGAACAAAAAATTGCACAATTTGTATGGAAACATAAAAGACCCCAAATAGCCAAAGCTATCTTGAGAAAGAAAAACGGAGCTGGAGGAATCAGGCTCCCTGACTTCAGACTATACTACAAAGCTACAGTCATCAAGACAGTATGGTACTTGCACAAAAACAGAAATATAGATCAATGGATCAGGATAGAAAGCCCAGAGATAAACCCATGCACATATGGTCACCTTATTTTTGATAAAGGAGGCAAGAATATATAGTGGAGAAAAGACAGCCTATTCAATAAGTGGTCCTGGGAAAACTGGGCAGCTACATGTAAAAGAATGAAATTAGAACACTCCCTAACACCATTTACAAAAATAAACTGCAAATGGATTAAAGACCTAAATGTAAGGCCAGGCACTATAAAACTCCAAGAGGAAAACAGGCAGAACACTCTATGACATAAATCACAGCAAGATCCTTTTTGACCCACCTCCTAGAGAAAGGGAAATAAAAACAAAAATAAACAAATGGGACCTAATGAAACTTAAAAGCTTTTGCACAGCAAAGGAAACCATAAACAAGACCAAAAGACAACCCTCAGAATGGGAGAAAATATTTGCAAATGAACCAACTGGCAAAGGATTAATCTCCAAAATTTACAAGCAGCTCATGCAGCTCAATAACA
>NC_041229.1:55559858-55562348 GCF_002837175.3 Physeter macrocephalus | reverse complement strand
GGACAGGAATAAAGACGTAGACGTAGAGAATGGACTTGAGGATACAGGGAGGGGGAAGGGTAAGCTGGGATGAAGTGAGAGAGTGGCATGGGCTTATATATACTACCAAATGTAAAATAGATAGCTAGTGGGAAGCAGCCACATAGCACAGGGAGATCAGCTCAGTGCTTTGTGACCACCTAGGGGGTGGGATAGAGAGGGTGGGAGTGAGATGCAAGAGGGAGGAGATATGGGGATATATGTAAATGTATAGCTGATTCACTTATAAAGCAGAAACTAACATACCATAGTAAAGCAATTTTACTCCAATAAAGATGTTAAAAAAAAATAAAAATTAAATGAAATACTTCCTTAGCTCCAGCAGAGAGTCCAAGTTCTTTCGCCTGACATGATGGATCCTTAACAACTTGGCTTTTGTTCATGCTACCTCACAGAAGAAAGCACTGATTGCCCTTTTCTCTGGCTGGTATCATTGCCTATGTTTACCTGAAACTGTATTATCAATCCTTGTTTACATGTTCTGATTCCTCACTGAACTGTGAGATCAAGAGCAATGACCTTACCTGCCGTTGATCTTGGGCACTCAAAAAGCCTATCACATAATAGGTGATCATTTTATAAATGAGAATTCAGGCACTTAAGTGCTATGTAATCTGGGAGATGGATCTCAGACCAATGAGCCACAAATAAAAGAATTTTAGAGCTAGAAGAAACCTTAAAGGTTATGTTTATTAAATGAACTAATAGTTAGGGCCCAAGAATCTTGTGCAAACTATTCTGTACTACCAAGCAGAATAAATCACTCCATCAAATATGATCCCCATTGTACATTATTCATGTACCACTCTTGCAGCCCTTATCCTTCTATTCTGTTGTCAATTTTTTCTCAAGGACTAAGATACTGTAAAATTTATCTGTGTATCACTAACACCTGGGCACAAAGAAAGTGCTAAGTAAATATCTATGGTATGAATGTATAAATGAATGCTGAGGAGAACTGAATTTTGTATTGGTTTCTACTACTAACTCATTCCAGGATAGGGAGCAAGTCACATAATCTCTCTGAGTCCCAATTTCTTAACTTGTGTCATGGAGGTTACAATCTCATCCAATTATTTCCCAGATCAATTGGAAAGATCTGTGTGAAACCAATATGGAAAACAATGCCATGCTACCACAGTACAAACCATATCCCCCATGTGAAACTAGTAAGAAAATAAAGAGGACTGAGCCACAGGGAGAATTCTGAATTGGGGGAGAAAAATGTCCTTTACAGCCTGGTAAACCAGTACAGGTTTTTACCAAGCAGGTGTTATCCTCTCTGCCATATGGCATGAGCCCGAGGGCCCCTCCTCCTCATTAAGGAACAACAGACCTAAGGCTTTACTGCAGTCTCCTTTATAAGACCTCTCTGACATCTTCTTTCTCAGTTCCCTGCCACAGTGAAAAAAATCCAGGACAGGGACTCAGAAGACCCTAGTTCTAATCTGGTTGTGCCACAATTGCAATTATGAGCCTTCAGGAAAGTCTGTTTTCCTACCTGTGAAGTGGGGATGCTAATCTCTTCACAAAGTAATTGTGAGGACTAATTATGCTAACATACATAAAGTTACTAGCACAGTGCCTGGCACGTATTAGCTACACAATAAATAATAGCTGTTACTCCTCCTATAAAGGCATAAAGACATTTGTGCCACAAGGCACAGCTCAGCTTTGGTTAAGGCCCCTTCTTCAATAATTTAAAGTTCAATAATGGGAAGAAACTCCCAAAAATCTTAACATTAGCAAATTCTTCCCCACCTTTTAATTGTATCTATTCCACTTGATGAAAGAATGAATCAGGGGAAAGCGATGCAGACTGGGAATCAGATACCTACTGCCATTAACCATTCTCAATTTCAGTTTTATCATCAATTATACAAGGATAATAACCCACCTCATTAAACTCCTATGAAGATTAAAAGAGTTAGTGAATAAGAAAGGACTCAGTATGCTACAAGGCAATGGACATGTGAACATTTTTTATCATTGATTACAGTATAAATGACTCAGAATAAACCAATCCCCATTGCTGGAAGCATGATTCAAAGTATCTGGATGGTGACTCAGTATTGTGTTAGAATGTATGACTCCCCCACTTAAAATTCTTCAATAGCTTCTCATTACCTTTAAGATAAAGTTAAAATTCCTACATGATCTGACCTGCCTACCCTCCCCTCCTCACCACCCACCTCTAGTCCCTTCACAGTTCACATTCCAATCATAACAAACCACTTGCAGTTCTCTGTACAAGCCTACCTCACGAACCTCCTTGTCTTGGTACATGCTAATTATTCTCTGTCGGGAATACGCTTGTCTCCTCATAATTCTTCCCCAGGATAACTAATTCAGCTCAGACTGCACCATCAAGAAGCTTTCTTTATACACCCAACCTTTTTTTTTTTTTTTTTTTGCGGTACGCGGGCCTCTCACTGTTGTGGCCTCTCCCGT
>NC_041229.1:55499302-55559713 GCF_002837175.3 Physeter macrocephalus | reverse complement strand
CCATGTCTCACGGGCCCAGCCGCTCCACGGCATGTGGGATCTTCCCGGACCGGGGCATGAACCCATGCCCCCTGCATTGGCAGGCGGACTCTCAACCACTGCGCCACCAGGGAAGCCCTACACCCAACCTTTTACTCAGTAAATTGTTACTTGCCAGATGCCAGGGATCCAGTAATTGACAAGTCAGACATAGCCCCTGGCCTCATGAAGTTTTAGCATGCTGCACTGTAACTGTTTGTGCCTTCATGTCACTTACAGGATTAGGAGATTCTTAGGAGTTGGGACAATGTCTGATTCATCCCTATATTGCCACGTCTCCACACAGGACCTGGCATAGAATAGGGGCTTTGCAAATGTTTAGTAAATCAACATGAAATAACCAACTTGGCACAAGAGACAACACTGGACATAAAGGATAGCAGTATTCTAGTATATAAGTCACAGCTTACTAGTCATAAAACCCTTTCGGATACATCAACATCTCATCTCATAATCTGCCTTGGAAAACAGAATGTGTAAGTTATGAAAGGCAGAGGGACCTTTGAGGTCACCAATGACCCCCATCACATCCCTTCAAGTGATAGGGCACGTGCACTACAACTTCAGAGGACAGAATGAATGACCTTAAATTAATACAATCTGCTCCCTTCAACAATTAGCCCTAATCCTGCTTTTGTAGACCCAACCAACCCATAAGAAAGAATTCTCCTCTAAGTGCAGCTATTTGAAGACATCTCCAAGTAAAGTATATCATTCTCATTTATTGATGAAAAAACTGAAGCTCTGAAAGGCAAACTGGCTTTCCTAAGGGTCAAAGTGAAAACTGAAAATTGAGCCTAGCAGCCAGTTCTTCTGGTTCCAGGGTTAGGATTTCTAGAGCATTCATAAATTAAAGCTGGAAGGGATGCCTATTGTTTATTAAGTCCAATTCCTTTACTCTGAGGCCCAGTGTGGGAAAGTGAGCAAGATGAGTACCCCCCAGCCCAGGCTCTGCATCAACCACACTTGACTTGATCCCTAAAAAATCATACCTGCCCATATCAGAACAGAGGAAATAAAGGCTTACCAAAGTGTTAGAAGAATTATAATCCTCAGCTGATTTATCTGCAAAAGGAAAAAGACAAGGGACTCAGTCAGTAAACAATTACAGTTAATCCTTTTGAGACCTAAGGAAGCCTATTCACTAAAGCACTTGCCAAGGTCAGAATAATAACAGTGTTACTGCTACTACAGGCCCAACACCATTTTAAACACATTATACACATTACGTCCTCTAATCCTCACTACAGCTCTCAGTACTATTAGTATGTCCACTTTCACAGATTTGGAAACTGATGTTCAGAGAAGAGAGGTAATTTGTCCACAAATTACTTAACACAAAGGTTATTAGGAGTCAAGATTTGAATCCTGGTCTAATTCTAAATACTAGACTAGAACTATATCCACATCATCAGGCCTCAATGATCAAGGAAATTTCCTGCGTTCTAAGAGAAAGGGAAAGAATTCATGGCTGGCATCACCCTGAGCCATCTATAACAAATCATGACCAGCATGTGGCTTTAGCTTTTAGAAAGGATCCTTCTACATCCATGTCTATTCCCCACAAGGAGAGAAAGACTAAGCCTTAGGAAAAGAGATGCATTAGTCATGTCAAGTATAATTAAAGGCAGGGTCTTATTTCTAAGAATAGGTCAAAGCTCCTTCAATCAGATAATCACCATATTTTATTAATTCTGAGACATGTATTTTTGCACATTAACATCTCAGAAAGAGATGTGTCCTACAATCAAAAGTATTTCATGATTTAATTGGAAGCTTCTTTTTTCTTTAGGGGCATGTAAAATAACGATGCACCTTACAATCAATGATATCTTAGACTTGATAAACTATGAAACAGACCCAACAGAAATCTTAGCAAGAAAATAAGTTTAAAGACCAAGTATTGTGTTTGGATTTATTCTTTAATTCCTAAAAGTCCAAGAAGAAATTGATTTCACCAGTTCACCACCAATGGGAATTAAGGAGAAGAAATATTATATCAAATCCTACATCTTCCTCACCAAGAAACAAGCCCAGAGAATGTCCAAGATCTCAATTCCATCATACATGAAAGTATCAGGTATAGCTTCTTTGGTCCTATGACAAATTATGAACCCATAAACTGTGACAATATGTTCTTAAAACAAACCCTGAATAGCCAGCTGTACTCTGGATAAATCAATTCAGGATATAGCTTAAACATAATTCACTTGTTTTTCTTGTCCAAAAGCACATTCTATACCAAGTGCAATACTATGCCTTCCTTGCACCACCCCCAACCTTATGTACTGCTAGTGTTTTTGAGGACTGGGTATTCTGGTAATAAATATATCTCCACCATATAAAAAATAAGTATGTTTGCTCCTTTTAAATGTGATGTACAACTTCTGTGTATAAAAATCAAATTCCATAGCACAGAATGACAGAGCAGAAAGTACTTCCAATCCCTTCATTTTACAAATAAATAAACTAAGGTTCAGAGGAAAAGAAACTGGTTCAAGGTTACATAAATCAGTCGCAAAGTAGGGCTAAAACCCAGAACCTGGCATTGTCAATCTAGTCTAGGCTTTGCTTATCACATTAGCTACTAGTTGGTACAGAAAATAAAGTGATGAAAAGACAGGAAACTTAACAAAAAATTGGCAAGGAGGATTGTGCTTGGGCTTTTAGACAGCAAAGGATTTAAAGGCCCAAGTTGAAAACACACTTCCAACACTGGTATATCACTCAACTGATATGCTGAGGCTCTGTGAATAAGTCACTTAATTTCCCTCAGCCTAATTAATTTCCCTGAGTCTGCAAAATGGGGATAATGCTCTTGCATTTCCAATCTCCCAAGGCCGTCATGAGAATCAAATGAGATGGTTTATGTGCAAGCATAACAAATTGAAGTAGTGTTATCATAATTAATAGTATGAGAAAAAAGGAAATAGGAAAATGAGAGATAGGACATTAAAAATAACTGTGCCATAAACAACAAGGTCCTACGTATAATACAGAGAACTATAATCAGTATCCTATGAAAAACCATAATGGAAAAGAATATTTAAAAAAAGAATGTATTTATAACTGAATCACTTTGCTGTACAGCAGTAATTAACACATTGTAAATCAACTATACTTCAATTAAAAAAAAAATTTTTTTTAAGTGCCAAATATACAGTTTTGCTTGGAGTTGCCTTGGTCTTCAACTTACAGAAAACAAAAAATCCCTCACGTGTGTGTGCATCTGCACACACACACACATACACATATATTTGCACAAATTTATACACACAGAAGTAGCTGTATGGACACATATCTATACATTCTATACGTATACACTCAATGTTATTCATTTATGCATGCATGGAGGAACATATACACAATTACCTGAATGTGTATATCTATACCCATATTCACTCATAAATACTTAAGTGGACTTTAATTCCAAACATATGCAAACCCACACAGCTATGCTTCCATATACATAAATAGTATTTGTACACATCTACACACATACACATAAAAACAGATTCTTCAAAAGACTCTGCTGCTGAGGCTTTCAAAGCCAGCTTCTAATCTGAAGTCTCCACAACAAACTCTTGAAAACACAAGCCATAATCTAGAAAACTTTCCTGCCCATCACCTCTCAACCCCAATACTGCCTTGGAATAACCCAGTCCCTCAATGGAAGAAGTGAGACAGACTCAGCAGGGCCAGATATCAGGAAGGAAACATGCTAGGAACATGTATGACACTCTACTGGGCAGCATGAGCAAAGCTGCAGTCTGTCATCCTCACCATCTGTGCCTACTGCTACAAGCCAAATACTTGCTGGGGAAAGCATCCTTCAAAATTAGCTAGTTCATCCTGGTTCTCACCTTTGCCAACAATACTGCTCTTTGAAAGAGACAACATGAACACCAGAAAAAGCAATGGACTCAGAGTTAAGACCAGTGGTTAAGAGATCACTAATTTAGCCACATTAGAAAGGCATTTTTGGCTCTAATGTTTGCAAAACAAGGGGAAACTGGAAGTGGTATATACTAAGGATACTTCTTGCCAAAAATGTAGGCCTTCTTATGACTTGACTAAGAAACGAAAAATCTCTCTGCTATGGAAGGAGGTGCTCCAAATAGCTACTAGAAGCAAGTGGTAAACTGAAAAGGTACTGGTCCAGGAATTAGGAGACCTGGATTCTAATCCCAATTCTGCAATTAAAAACATGCTGAAAAACACAGTCCCTTATACGTATAGAGAGAGTACATCTAAAGAACATTTATTATTACTGGACAGTTTTTCATTGGACTGATTGGACTGATAAAAATCAGTTCCTTGAGGAAGAAATTGGGCTTGCCTACTTAAATGGGTTATCACATAACCTACTGATATTGAAAACGATGATAATGATGGCTACATTTCCATGGTGCCATTTTGCAACCTATAAAGAACTTTCTTATCAATGAGCTCATTTATCCTCATTACAACCTCTTGAGATAGGAATTATTATTCTCATTTTGAAGCTCAAAGAAATGAACTGACTACTAGAACATAGTGAGTATCAGAATCTAGATCTTCTAGCACAAAGTCTATGTTCTTAACACGCAATATCACAGTACTTTTTCAAAACATGCAGTTTCAGAGTAAAGACTCAAGTTGGATGCAAAAACCCATCATCTTGGCTCTCAAATTCCAAAATTCCATCTTAGTGAAAGTGCTATCTCCACTCTTTTGAAAACGTTCTTCCTTCACCCCACACCAATAGGCATCTACTAAGATGAAAACCTCTTTTTTCCTAGACTGCCCTGGACACAATCCCCATACCTGTGAAGCTCATGTACTTCTGGCTATTGGAGGTCTTCTTCGAGTTATAAAATTCTAATACATCCAGGACAGCCTGCGGGTTTTTCTTCTGCTCTGACTTAGTGATATTTGATGTCTGAAGCAAGCGGGCCCACTGCTCTGGCATTCCCTACAAGAGAGACATGCAAGGCTGTCAGCACGGCATAATCACAGGGGATCCTGAATGAAATTCAGAACTAACTCTGATAACTGATGGCAGCTAAAGATGAGTTTAGTCATTCCTTTCTCTCTGCCCTCAGAGTTCCACACAGGCCTCTCTTATAACACATATCTTACTATATCTGTCATTTCTTGAGATGTTTGCCCCTTCACCAGGCTATTCCTCCTTTAGAGCAGGAATCACGTCTGATTTGTCTCTGGATCATCAGTGCCCAGCACAGAGCCTGACGCCAAGGGGCCACTTAACCGAGGTCTATTTAAGGAATAGAGATTCAAAGGCTTCTCTAGTACAATTCTGGACGGGAGGAACGTGTCCCTCTCATTACTATAAGAAGATAGTAATGAGGGTCTCGGGCAAAGATAGAGGCATCAGGAAGTCTCGAAAGGATTAAATCTAACAGTGCATAGCCAGAACTCTGAAAGACCAAATGTCTTTCTGTGACCCAGGACTTACTGTAAACTCGCCTGTGACAGCATCAAAACCAACGTGAATCGTGTGCTCAAAATCCGAAGGAAGAGAGATCTCTGGCCGTTCCTTCTCCTTCTTTTTATTTGCTGTAAGAGAAACAGGAAAAAGGAGACAAAAACAAGGATATTACTACATTTTTAGGCTTATTTAGCTCTTTGTTGAGCTCTAAGCTCCTTTAGAGGCCAAGGACTGTGATACAAATTCACATGTGTATTTACAGAGCCCAATGCCAGACCTAGATTGGAGTAGATGCTCAATGCATGATTAAAGGCTTAATTTTTCATTGAACTAAAGTAAAGCAGGAGCAGAAAGAACATTCATCAGAATGTCCTGGTTCTACCACTAATGAGTCAGTTGACCCAGAGCAAGTCACTTCCTTTTTTCTGAACCCTGGTTTCCCCATCTGCAAAATGAGAAGACTCAAGTAGATGGTCTCTAAAGAGCCTTCCAACCCAGACATCCTACATTCTATCAGCTTATATAACCTGCTTCTGCCTGTTTGATCCTTGATTATGGACCACTTTAAGGTTCTCTACATTACAGAATTTTAGATTTGGAAATTGTTTTAATTAAATGAATAGCTAATATTTTATCATGTGCAATGATTCAAGTTCTTTCTTTTTTCTATTATAGTTGATTTACAATGTTATACTAGTTTCAGGTGAACAACACTGTAATTCAATATTTCTATAGATTATACTCCATTTAAAGTTGTTATAAAATATTGGCTATATGCCCTGCGCTGTAAAGTATATGCTTGTATCTTATGTATTAATTCAAGTTCTTTATTAATATTCACTGTAGCCTCAAAACAACCCTATCAGTTAGGTACTGTCATCCTTATTCTGCAGATAAAGAAACTAAAGCACAGAGACCAAGTTATTTGCCCAAGATCAAATGGTTAGTAACTGGCAGCAGTCAGACCCAAATCCAGGCAGTCTGGCCCAGGCCCTGAGCACTAAACCACTATACTATGCTGTTTCCCTAGGCTACAACCTTAAAGAAACACTAAGTCTGAATATTTGTAATCATCAAGGGTGTTGAATACAGTAGGTGTTCACTAAGGTTCTGCTGATCTGGCACAAAAATCTTCAATATTTAAAGAGTTGTCGTGCCCTTGTCGTACCCTTGTATTCCGCCAAGATTCATATGTTCTAACTCCCAGTACCTCAGAATGTGACTTTATTTGCAAACAGAGCCATTGCAGATATAATTATTTTAAATATGATTAGGTCAAATTGGAGTAGGTTCAGCCCCCTAATCCAGCCAATGTCCTTATAAAAAGGGGATATTTGAAGACAAACGTACACAAGGAGAACACCTTATGAAGATAAAGACAGAGATCAGAGCAATGCTTCTTCAAGCCCAACAAATCACCAGAAGCTAGGGGAGAGGAATGGAACAGATTTTTCCTCACAGCTCTCAGAAGGAACAAACCCTACAAACACCTTGATCTTGGACTTCTAACCTCCAAAACTGAAACAATAAATTTCTGTTGTTTAAGACCCCTAGTTTGTGGTAATTTGTTGCAGCAGCTCTAGCAAACTAATATAATCCTTTTCCAACTAAAAAGAGTTTCTGGCCTTGGTATTAGCTAGACCTAGTCCACTGGAGCCTCAAAACAACTGTGTGACAAGTAGGGTAGTGATTTTGGTGCCCATTTGACAGAAGAAGCCAGAGGTTCCAAGAAGTTAAGTAGCCTGCCCAATGTTACAGAGCAAGTTAGAAGCAGATCTGGGGCCAGGACTGAGGTCTTCGGACTCCCAGTCCCAAGGCCTTTGTATTCTGTTACACTACTATATATAAAATAGAAAACTAATAAGGACCTACTGTTTAGCACAGGGAACTCCACTCAATACTCTATAATGGCATATATTACATTATATAATAGTAATATATATTATTACCATGCTTTTAGAAAAGAATCTAGAAAAGAATGGATATATGTATATGTATACCAGATTCACTTTGCTGTACACCTGAAACTAACAAAACATTGTAAGTCAACTATACCCCAATAAAAATTTTAAAAAGAAAAGAAAAGCTACAATTTCATACACACAAAAAAACTCAACAATAAGAAAACGCAATTAATGAAATACGCAAAAGACCTGAAGAGACACGTCACCAAAGAAGATATAGATAGAAAAGATACTCAATATCGTATTTCATTAGGGAACTGAAATTAAAAAAACAATGAAAAACCACTACACACCTATTAGAATGGCCAAAATCCAAAACTGACAATACCAAATACTAACAAGAATATGGGGCAACAAGAATTTTCATTCACTAGTAGTGGGAATGCAAAATGGTACAGTCACTATGGAAGACACGTTGGCAGTTTCTCACAAAATTAAACATACTCTTACCATACAATCCAGCATTTGTGCTCCTTTGTTATTTACCCAAAGGAGCTGATAACTTGTTCACACAAAAACTTGCACGTGGATGCTTGCAGCAGCTCTATTCACAATTACCAAAACTTGGAAGCAACCAAGGTGTCCTTCCATAGGTGAATGGATAAGTAAACTGTGATACATCCAGAAAATGGAATATTATTCAGCACTAAGAAGAAATGAGCTATCAAGCCATGAAAAGATAATGAGGAACCTTAAATACATATTACTAGGTGAAAGAAACCAATCTGAAAAGACTATATACCATATGCTTCCAACTATCTGACATTATGGAAAAGGTAAAACTATGGAGACAGTATTAAGGAGTGGTTGCCACAGATTTGAGGGCAAGGAGGGATGAATTACCAGAGCACAGAGGAATTTTAGGGTGGTGAAACTATTCTATATGATACTATAATAGTGGATATTTGTCTTTATATACATACACTTGTTCAACTCATAGATGTACAACACCAAGAGTGAACTCTAACGTAAAATACAGACTTAAGGTGAATATGATGTGTTGATGTAAGTTCATCTATTGTAATGTACCACCCCGGTATAGGATATTGGTAGTGAGGTAAGTTGTACGTATGTGTGGGCAGGAGGTTTATAGGAAATCTGTGTACTTTCCACTCAATATTGCTGTGACTAAAAAATAAACTCTTTTTTTTAAAGACTTTGAGAACTCTGCTCTACAGACTTACATCTTCTCCTTTATCTCCCACTACAGGCATACCTCATTTTACTATGCTTGGAGTTACTGCACTTCACAGATATTATACTTTTTACAAATTGACGATTTGTGGCAACCTTGCATTGTCAGATGATGGTTAGCATATTTTAGCAATAAAATATTTTTTAATTAAGGTATGTACATTGTTTATTTAAACATAAATGTACACTTAATAGACTATAGTATAGTGTAAACATAAGTTTTATATGCATTTAGAAACCAAAAAAATTCATGTGACTCTTTTTATTGTGATTGCTCACTTTATTATGGTAGTGAGCATCACAATAAAACTGGAACTAAACCCACAGTATCTCCAAGGCATGCCTGTACTTATGTTTCACACATTCTACACCAAATACACTGAACCAGTGATGGTTCACCAAACGTAATGGGCTCTTTCACACCTCCTCCTATTGTCTCAAGTTACTCCCTTTGCCTGTGAATCCTGTCTTTCCCTTTCCCTTCCCTTGCCACCTCACCACACAAACCCTTTTATTTTTCCTTGTCAGGTCTCAGCTTAAAGGTCATCTCTTCTGTGAAGTCTTCCCTGATCTCTAGGTTGGGGTTAGGGTGCTCTGTTCCCACAGCACCATTATAGTAATTGCCTATTTTAAGGGTCTATTTTTCCAACCAGACTGAATTCTAAGTTCAGGGGCCATGTCCAATTTATTACAAATCCCCAACAGCTAGCAAAAGTCAGACATAAAACAGGTGCTCAGACAATGAGTGAAGAAAGGAACAAACGATCAGACACCTAATTCAACCTGACAAGGAGTCTAAGGAATCTGCCTAAGACATGCAAATTCTCTCCAGGGCAGGAATAAATGTTCCATTTTTATCAGCTCTGACATGATTTTCACAATCCCGTTTTAAAATCCTGCTCTGTGGTAGCTCAGCACACTGGCCAAAAGATATTCTGAGGTCCTAATGCCTCCACAGACCCAACATAACCCTGATGAAAGGCAGCAAAATGCAGTGGGGGGCGGGGGGGGACACATAAGAAGGTCTAGAATCCAAGCCAGTTTTGCCTCTACCACACCATACAGTCCAGGTGCTCAGCTTTCTCATCTGAACAATGGGGAGAATGAACTAGATGATCTTAAATGCCCTTTCAGCTCCTACACTCCAAATGTCTTTGAAAACAGAAAGATCAGCACTCTCAAAGCCCTGTATCTACATTTCTTCCTGACACAGCGTCCCACAATTTTAATAGGTACCTCATATACATCATCTCATATAATCACCACAATCCTGAGAGTCAACTTTACTTGGAGATTAGGAAATTGAAGCATGGACCTGCCTACAGTTCTTGAAGTAATTCACATTCAAAAAGTGTGGCGTCAAGAGCCAAGGCCCTTTACATTCTATTACTTTACCTCCCCTAAAGAATTTCAAGTTGAATCAAGAAAACATACTTTGTTATAATGAGAAGAAATAACATTAAATAAGAACTTACCATGTATAAGATACTATAACCATAAAATATTTTCCTTAATTCTTATAATCCTATGGGATACATTATTACTACTGTCGTTTTACAGATGAGGAAACTAAAAAGCAGTTAAATAATTTGCTCAAGCTCATACAGCTAGTAAGAGCTGAGATTTGAACCCAGGTCTGATTCCAAAGGTTCTTTCCTTAGTATCTTAGTGAGAACCATTTGCCTACATGCCAATTGCTAGGGTTTAAGCTATTTTTACACTTGGCAATTTCCCTTCCAGAAGCAGCTGCTTTGAGAAGGGGAATGGTTTATTACGGTTCATAAATGGTTCATTTATGACGTAAGTCCATCTGTCTTACATGAGCTAGAATGCATGGGACATGTCGCAGGGCTTTGGAATTGCTTTCTGTTCCTAAATTTCCTCTGATCTAGTCAATTAAAAGATTGTAGAGAGAACACTTATGTTATTTTTATGCTTTACTTAGATTATTTTTATGTTTTACTTAGATTTTTGTTTTATAGTTATATAGCTTATATTTTATATATTATTTCTATGATATGTTATTAATATGCCATATAATATACCATCACAGGCACGGAATGTCAAATACAAAACAAACTTCGGTAATGGAAACACAGAAAGACAGTGGCTCAGAGGATGAATAGCCTATAGAAAAGAGCCCCAGGGAAATGAAATCACTTAACACATGAACATATAAAGAGTATCTGACATTTGTAGTTTTAAGAGGCTTACCTTTTTGGCCTCAGTTTCAAATAGAGTATTTGTTCCAGAGGTCCAGGCCCACATCCAGAGCTTAGAATCCTGCTTCTGACATTACAGAGAACTCTTGAGAACTCCTTGGGAAACCTCTCCTTGGGTCTGTTTAGTCTCAGTGCACAAATTCTTTAATCTGGCCTTTCTAATAGCCCTATCTAAACAAACAGGAAATACAGGCTATATGTAGGAAGAGAAAGGTATTTTACCCCAGGACCATTCTTTAATTCTATCTTGGAGGAATCCCATTAAGAGTTGTTCTTTTGTAAATCTCATAACAACTCTTAAGTGTTAATCACAGATTCCAAAAGAAAACCATGATTGCAAGCAATAATAGCCATAAAATTACTACCAACTCTTAACAAAGCAGCAGTTTGCATAACCTTTTTCACATCTTTAGTCTTATAAATCCATTCAGCAACTCTATGAGATAAATATTATTATGTACCCATACTACGGGTAAGATAAGTGAGGTGAAGAAAGGTAGAGCAACTTACCAAAGGTCACAAAATTAGGGATGGTCAATGGTGATAACCTCCAGTGCTTGAACTCCAATATAGCTGCTTATACATGCACTATGCCTTCTGCAGACTAAGTGAATATGAATGGAGGTCATTAAATGCAAATTTGTTTTAAAATAAGTTAAAAGAACTAACCAAATCAGTTCTACTAAAGGCATTAGTCTGAACATCTCTAGGATGGGAGACTTCAAACAGTACATGGTGTCTGAGGACTTAGAAGAATTAAAGAGCACAGTCTAGAAGTCAAGAGACAATTGTTCAAAAGCAGACTCCATGCACCGCAACTATGTAGCATATGACCTTGGGCAAGTCCTTGACTCTCTGAGCACAAGAGTATCAGGGTTGTACAGTGGAAAGGCCCCTGGAATCATAGAAAAAAGCTATAATCGCAGATCAGCCACTCCTAACCAGATGACCTTGGGCAAGTTACTCAAACTGAACTACCTCAGTTCACCGTCTACAAAGTGAAATATTTATCTCCCTGAAAAATTGGCACATTTCACAAACATCAAAGTTCCTAATATATGTGGTGACTAACAGGCATTCAATAAATAGTAGCTCGGTTACTGCTGTTACTATTTTATGGTTATTACTATTGTGTTTGTACTATTTGTTATTACTATTTTTATTACTATTATTCTTTTTATTTTAAGGATTAACTAAGATAAAGAAAATGTACGTGCTGTGTAGAAGCTAAAGAGCTTTACAAACATGAGTTATCATTAATAAAAGAAAGTGTCAGAGTAAGATTTACCAACCCACTCATTAAGACAGTTTAGAAACTGTGACTAAGGAAAAAGAAGAACGAATCACCTGATTTCATGAAACTAGAGATCACAGACTTGAGGAAATAAAGTGAAAAAAGAAGCCTGCAAACCCATCCATCCTAATATTAACCCTATCTTTGGCCAAGTCTATTTGGCTTTCTGGTAACATGGGAAATGAGGCTGACATTGCAAAATCCCAGGTTGCAGTACAGCCATCCAAGTTTCAGCACAAATCACTGACCTTATTTTTTTTTTTTAAAGATTTATTTTTAAGAAGCCCTTCTCATTGGTTCAGCTGAGCTAATCTAAGCTCAAGACAGTAAAACACTCCAAACTCGGAGAGATAAACACTGACGTAGTCCAGTTTTAAAATTAACTTTGCTAAACTCTTCCCAAGCTTGGAGAATTCCACTTCGGTTGTGAAAATGCAGCCAGGAAAAGATTCCAAACTAAATGCTACAGGATTTCTTAGAATAAACCAAAGGCTCCAGATACTAACCACAGGAAACAGGCTTTCCCACATGGAATTCTGCAACTCAGCGCCACCTATCACAGGCCCTCAATTACAGCTTCTTGCAATCATTTATGCATCCCCCCAGGCACACACTGAAGCCACGCTGGAGGTCAGCATTAGGTAATGCCCATAGACATTCAAACCATTGCCAGCTCAAATCTCAACCACTAACGCAGCCCACAGAGAGCTCTTCTTTCTCATCTCCCAAATCCCTTTAGACCCCAAAACTACCCCTCTGGAAATTCTGGCTCCAAAAGTCTGGGTAGGATCTGGGCAACTGTATTTCAGAAAAGCACCATGAGTGAGTCGGATGTGTAATCTGGGTTGGGAACAACTAACAGAGATAGTATGTTGTGATGTAATAGATACTTTAGGAAGACTTAGTTCCATACTCATCCCTGCCACTTTCCAACTGTAAGACCTTGATCAATTTACTTTTCTCTAAGCCTCAGCCTCCCCAACTAAAAATGAGTTGTTACAGATATCGGATCAAACAAGAAATGAGGTTTCCCTTAAAAAAACAAACAAAAAAAAAACTTCATATTTGTATAGTGTTTTAGAGTTTAGAAAATGCTTTTACATCCACTATGTCAAATGACAAAAGCCTACTCATGATATGGGATGGATGGGAATTATAATCATTCCCCCACTTTACAGTTAAGGATACAGGGATTAAAATAAATAGGTAAAAGGGCAAAAAAATCACAGAGTTAATAAATGTTAGAGGTAGGACTCAATCCAGACTAAGTACAGTTCTAGCCCATTTCTCTGTATAGCTGGTATAAATTCTCAAATACTTCATGAAGGGCATACCACTTCAAAGACTGCCAACACTGCGGTGCATCCGCCTAGGACTAAGTTAAACACAAAGCGGCAGGTCAACAAATGCTTATTGGTTGAATGATAAAATCAACAAGCACAAAATCAAGCTGAATAAAGTTTCCAAACAAAAGGAAAAAATTCATTTATTTCATTTTGATGTATGCATTAATTATAGCCATCTAAGGTCTTAAAGCAAAGGAGTGAAACCTATGTGCTCAGGGTATGTATAGGAAATACAAAACTAGGTGGTGAAAGAGAGGCCACTACATCGTTTCACAAGAACTTCTTAGAACGCTATGCTTTCTATATCTATGCTTTGAATTTATAGAGCTACAGCTTTGATCTTGAGCTATGAGACTTATTTTCAGACCAGATTTGGCCTAGGGTTACTCAGCGAGGAACCTCTGCATCTACAGCTTTATTGCTGAACAAAGTACTTCACAATGGCCTAGTTTTGTTTCACGTACATATACAACCTGATCCAACCTCATCTTTATATCTCATTTATGTAATTATAGCATTTCAAAACTATAAGAGACTGTATATGTCTACTGGTTTGACTAATTTTTTTAATTGTTTTTTATTGAATGAAAGATTCTTCAAATTCTAGAGTGCTTTACAATTTTCAAAGGTTTCACACATGATTTCTTTTTTTTTTAACTTTTTATTTTATATTGGAGTATAGCCAATTAACAGGGTTGTGATAGTTTCAGGTGCACAGCAAAGCAACTCAGCCATACATATACATGTATCCTCACATGATTTCACACAACCCCATAATAACCCTCTTTTTCCCATACCCCTATATTATCTCTTCCCCCTTCCCTCTCCCCACTGGTAACCACTAGTTTGTTCCCTATATCTGAGTGACTATAATATTTTAGATGAAGGCACTGAAGTCCAAAGACAAGTAACTGACCCAAACCAGGCAGCCAAATTATGAGAGAACCAAGACTACAACACCGATATCCCAATCCCCATCTCCCCATTCAATACATAAGGTCATCCCTTCGGTTCCCAATGATGTCTAAACACTTCCATCAGCTGTTTTCTTTTTTTTAAACAGAGTTTTATTGAGATATAATTCACATACTATACAATTCACCCATAGAGTCTAAAATTCAGTGACTCAATACATTCATGGAGCTGGGGAATCATCTCCACAATCAACTTTAGAACATTTTCATTACCCCAAAAAGAAACCCCACACCTCTTAGCCATCATCCCCTAATCCCATTCACATCCCCCTACAACCCTAGGCAACCACTCTTCACTTTTTGTCTATGAATTTGCCTGGATAATATGAATTTGCCTGGATAATTCATATAAGCAAAATCATACAGTATGTGGTCCTTTGTGACTGGCTTCTTTCACTAATAATAATGTTTTCAAGGTTCCCCCTTTTGTAGTATGGATCAGGACTTCATTTTTTTTTGTTACCAGCTAATATTTCTTTGTATGGATATATCACATTTTATTTATCCATTCATCAGTTGATGAACATTTGAGTTGTTCCCACTTTTAGCTATTATCAATAATGCTGCTATAAACATTCATGTACAAGTTTTTGTGTGGACATATGTTTTCATTTTTGGTAATATAGTAACTCTTTATATTTTTGATATAAGGTCCTTATCAGATATATGATTTGGGAAAATTTTCTCCCATTCTGTGGGTTATCTTTTCTCTTTCTTTCTGAAGCACAAAAGTTTTAATTTTGATGATGCCTATTGGTCAGGAATCTCATCATCTTCCTGGTTTGTCAGTAAGAACAATTCCAACTTTTTATTTTTTATTTTTAAAAGTCCTCTTTACTGCATGTAGAAACTTGGGCTGAAAGCCTACTTATTTATAGAGATCAAGAATTATGATTGATAAAGCACAATATTAAAAATAAGAACACCTCTAAACTGAGGGATAAACAAAGTGGCTATATATGTGGGAGAAGATTCTATGGTAGAGTAACATCACCTAGATCATAGCCCCTCACCTAGGAAGTTGGCAGCTACTACATAAATGAATTAGCCAGAAAACAAAAGATAAGCAACTTATGTGTGCTTCTTCTATCTAGACCCCAAAAGAGCTCACAATGAAGGTGGGGTAGAGGAAAGGGTCAACACAAAGATGCACGCCTAATGTACTCAATAAAAGTCCTCAATAGTTCTCATTTCAGTTTTTCAACAATCATTTCCTATATGTAAGATCACTGCGTATTAGACATCTCTATGTCAAGATGTCTCAAATGCAAAGTGTCTAATATTATCTTTTCACTTCAAATGCAATGTGTTTAAGTCATCATCTTTCCTGCTCTCCAACCATCAACCTTCCTCACTTGTTCCTCTTCCTGTGTTCCCTATTTGGTTAATGATACTATTATCTACCATCTCCCCTGATCTGTAGTTATGCAGGTATATTTTTTTGCAACATATTTTCTGCAATTCACCACTGTACTTGGCATATTTGGCCTACTGTTTCAGAATCCCAATTCTGACTTTACCATGTAGCCTACTAGCTATGCCTCCCAGCTTCAATGAAAGAGTAAGAGAAAGGGTACTGGGACTTCCCTGGTGGCACAGTGGTTAAGAATCCGCCAGCCAATGCAGGGGAAACAGGTTTGAGCCCTGGTCTGGGAAGATCCCACATGCCGCAGAGCAACTAAACTCGTGTGCCACAACTACTGAGCCTGCGCTCTAGAGATCACAAGCAATAACTACTGAAGCCTGCGTGCCACAACTACTGAAGCCCATGCACCTAGAGCCCGTGCTCCACAACAAGAGAAGCCACTGCAATGAGAAGGCTGTGCACCGCAACGAAGAGTAGGCCCTGCTCAACGCAACTAAAGAAAGCCTGGGTTCAGCAGCGAAGACCCAACGTAGCCAAAAATAAATAAATAAATTAATTAATTAATTAATTTTTTTTAAAAAAGAGAATCTGGACACAAGGGACTTCCCTGCTGGTGCAGTGGTTAAGAATCTGCCTGCCAATGCAGGGGACACAGGTTTGATGCCTGGTCCGGGAAGATCCCACATGCCGCGGAGCAACTAAGCCCGCGAGCGACAACTGAGCCCGTGTGCCACCACTACTGAAGCCTGAGCACCTAGAGCCAGGGCTCCGCCACAAGAGAAGCCACTGCAATGAGAGGCCTGCGAAGCGCAACAAAGAGTAGCCCCCACTCAACACAACTAAAGAAAGCCCGTGCGCAGCAACGACGACCCAATGCAGCCAAAAATAAATAAATAAAATTTTTCAAATTAAAAAAAAAAAAAAAAGAATCTGGAAAGAAGACATTCCAAATGAAACTAGTTGGGGGAAAAACCATATCCAAATGAAGACATTTCAGTATTTCTTATATTTTGTGAGGTCATAAACAGCTTAAGAACTTAAAAAGTAAGTAAATATATGGCTTCAGATTGCCCAAAATCTGGCAAGAGCATAATTATTTTCCTAGAATTTTGGTCAGATATAGTTAATAGAGTATAATAATGGGTCTATTTTCCATTTGACTTCACAGTCATTTCAGGAAAAGAAGATAAGGAATAAGGAAACTATTTAATGAGAAAAAGAGGGATTAAAGGAAAATTAAATCAAGGAAGGGACAAATATTTTATTCAGGTTACAAAAAAAATTGTTTTTAAGTATACAAATGATGAGAAAGAAATGAAATACTGTACTTTTATCACCAGGTAAGATGGCTCGGTAAAATCGGTCCTTCTTTTTCTTCTCCTCTGGGTTTGGAGGCAGAGGTTTGGAACCATGGTTTAGGGTTCCAGCATCTTTGCTGCCAGCTCCAATCATAGTGCTGGTATTTCTCATCGGAGGGGCTGGGGGTTTGTCTTGAATGTCTAGGCCGTTATTCGACATTGTCAGCACCAGCAGCAGCTACTGGAATCAGAAAGAAGAACATAACTCTTTTATTATTTTTTGAGCAAAAGGAAATATGTGTTGAAAATTTTAAAGGAATCCAAATTTTACAACCCTTCCTCAAGGACCCACCTCAAGCCCTTCCACTGCATACCATGACTACTGCTATCTTATTCAGTCCCCCATACTCAAAGATGTAATACCTACCCTGTGCCAAGCACTGCTGACAATTCACAAGGTTCTTGTTTTTCTCTTCATTCTCCTATCTAAGGCATTGGAGAGCACAAAAAACCACCATGATGTGATTTAAAAGGCAGAAATTTGGCCCAGTTAAACTGAGTATGAATCCCTGTGCTACTTAACAAGCTTTAGAGAAATTCCTTAACCACTTGGGTTCCATTCAGTTGTTCACATGAAGATTAAATAAAACTGCCAACAGCATTCCACACAGTGAGTTCTCTGCCAAACTCTAATTTTGTTACCTTAGGAAAATCATTCCTTCTCTGGTAGGAATTGTATCACTATACCACTGGTTAGTAAAGCTGCTGGTTTTGTAAAGTTTTACTGGAACACAGCCACATCCATTCACTTACATATTGTCTGTGGCTTCTTTCACATTCCAATGGCAATGCTAAGTAGTTGCAACAGGCCTAAAATATTTAGGTTGTTCACAAACCTACAATATTTACTATCTGGTCCTTTACAAGAAAAGTTTGCTGACCCCTGGCCTTTATCATCTCTCCAGCATCTCCTTCCTCTAAAATTTGACCTTGTTCTAAATATATGATGATCAATGCATTAACCATCTTGTCCTATATGGTGCTGAATTTACAGGCAATTTCCAGTGCTTCTGGGAAACAGAAGGAATAAAATCTAAAAGAAAAGGAAAAAAAATCCCTATCACATGGAACCAGTAGTTTTAGTGAGGATAGATGTTATTACCTTAAATAAGTGTGCTTGGCAATAGATAAATATGAATATATCCAGTTAATAAAGTTTCTCATTATTCTTCATGCTACACTGGAAATTATATCTTTAACCATGACTATTTAGAATGTAAGCTCCTTAGAGTCAAACACAACAGTGCTTTTTAGACTTAAGTTTCTAATCATTAAAAAAAACAAACAGTGTAATAATCACCAAAACTTTTCAGAAGTATAGATGTCCTTGTATGACCCTCATAAATTCTGATTTAGTATGGCTGGGTTAAGCCCAAAATTTATAATTTTGAAACTTAGTGATCCCAGTGCATGCCAGAATTGAATACTACTGCTTTAGAAGTTAATTACTTAAATGCTATGGACAAAATCTATAGGAGTCTTTAACATTTTCTAATAAATGCAGCGCTAAATGATCCCTTGCATCCATTTTTTCCCTCAATCCTTTCTCCACATGCCATCAGTGATCTTAAAACACTCATACCTCTACTTAAAACCCTTCAGTGACATCCCAGAATAAAAGCTAAAGTTCCTTAGCTTGCTTTTGAAGGCCTTCCCATTGTTTAACCCATTCCAACAGCAGCTTCATTTCCCACCACTACCACTCCTTCTAATTCCCCCTACACTCTAGCCACACCCAACTTCTCCAACTTCTTCAAGTATACTGTAGCTTTCACACTTTCATTCCTTTACACATGCTGTTCCCTCTGCTTAGAATGCCAATTTCCCTATCCTCAAATTCACTCATCCTTCAACTGCTATTTCTTCTATGAAGCCCTTTTGAAATGTTCTCACCTTCAAGAAATTAAGGTCCCCTCCTCCACACTCCAAAGGCAATGGGTATATTTCCAGGTTATCACATTTATTTTTACTATGTTATTATTATCTTCGCCAGGAAAATGTAACCCAAAGGTCAGGCATGATTTTGTCACCTTTGTAATCCAAAAGAGCCTAGTATAGTATCTAACTCAACACTGGATTCAATAAATATTTCTATTACTCAAAAGTTTGACAGAGTTATATACCTTGCCTTTAAGGAATTCAGTACAGACGAAATTTTAAGGTCCTTTGCAATCTGATATTGAACTGCCTCACAAACTAAGCCTCTGTACCCGGACACAGCTTGCATTCAAACCACACTTCAGAAATCTCTGTTCTCCTGAATTTGCCAAGTAGTCTCTTACCCTCCTCTTGCCCTACCCCCCCCCACCCCCAATGCTTCTTGTCAGTGATTTCTCCCTCCTCTGACTGATGAAAATCTTAATCATCTTTTAAGATCAAAATTAAACTTCATCTGTTTATATAATTCATCCTGACCTACCTCTGACAAACCAACTGCTCCTTACTTCTCTTTTTGAACAAAAGAAATCAAGTAAGCAAGGACAATCTTGTTAATCTAGAGTAACTCTCTGGGTGATATGCTTTTTATCCATTTCTTCCAGTTTCATCTTGCAGATTTGTCTTTGCTTTCCCTCCCAGCCCCAACTCAAGTCCCTCAGCTCCCCCAAAGAGAATTTCTACTGACCCAGCTCTCAAGAGTATCTTCCCACTCCAGACTGCCAGTTCCAAAATTATACTCCCTGCAGCCACCTGATACCCTAAGCAGGCCCTTCCTTGCCTCTTAGGTCCTTCAGCCAAAAGCTTCATTGAATATTATTCCTTTCCAGGATGACAGCCCAGGATTGCACCAAGAAAAGGCTTCATCAACCTTTCTGATAAGGCTTTTCTTCATTTCTCAGTTCTTCCACTGTGTTTGGAGAACTCTAGGTGGTAGATCGCCACTTTCAAAAAAAAATTCTAAATTATTAAAACCTAAAATCTGTTGTTGGAATACAATGTTTGAATACTCTACCACATTCCAGCCCAGGTCATCTAGCCTGTGCTTGAAAACCTCCAGTGATAGGAAATCTACAGTCTCACAAGTCAGCCTATTCTATCTTTGGTGACCTCATTTAGAGAGCTCTCACTTATACTGTTTTATCTTCTCACACTGAATTGCAATTATTTGTTTACACATTTGCCTCTCCTTGCACTTCCCTTCCCTGCCAGACTTAAGACTATGAACTCCTCAAGAACAAAGTTCAGTCATCGCAATCCCCAACACCAGGCCTGGCACAGAACAGGTAATCAGTAAAGATTTGTTGAACAAATGAACAAGCAAATGAATAAATAAATAAAAGAACAACAAATGAACAAACACTACTTCCATCTATTATTTCTAATAGAAATATTAGCTGAGGGCTACTCAGCGAAAGTCTATTGCCTCTTCCCAGACAGAACTTTATGTACCTGAAATCATCTCTCAAGACTCCCCCCACTGCCCAATATCTATTTTCTCAACGCTAAACATTGCCAGTACTTTAACTATACTCACAGAACACAAGTTTGTGCCTTCTTGAACCTTTCCTTTGAACCTACTTGGACTTAATATTTCTACACTACTTTCCAGTTTCTCTGCAGCCCTCCATCCAGTCCTTTCCTATGGCTTCTCCACAAGTCTTTACTCTCTTTACACTTCATAGATCCACTCAGAGGTCATTTTGTCCATCTATACCTAGCACAATAATTAGCACATTTTAAAACCTACACTATTCTAAAGTTTTTTTTATAGGAAAACAAGTCCAAAATTTCAATCCTGATAGGAAAAAGAAGAAATTATTTTTATTTTTATTTTTATTGGAGTATAATTGATTTACAATGTTGTGTTAGTTTCAGGTATATAGCAAAGTGAATCAGTTATACATATACATATATCCACTCTTTTTTTTTAGATTCTTTTCCCATATAGGCCATTACAGAGTATTGAGTAGAGTTCCTCATGCTATACAGCAGGTTCTTATTAGTTATCTATTTTACATATGGTAGTGTGTATGTGTCAGTCCCAATCTCCCAGTTTATCTGTCCCTACCCTTATCCCCTGGTAACCATAAGTTTGTTGTCTACATCTGTGACTCTACTTCTGTTTTGTAAATAAGGTTCATTTGTACCCTTTTTTTTAGATTCCACATATAAGCGATATAATATTTGTCTTTCTGTGTCTGACTTACTTCACTCAGTATGACAATCTCTAGGTCCATCCATGTTGCTGCAGATGGCATTATTTTGTTTAATGGCTCAGTAATATTCCATTGTATGTATGTATCACATCTTCTTTATCCAGTCCTCTGTTGATGGACATTTAGGTTGCGTCCAGGTCCAGGTTATTGTAAATAGTGCTGCAATGAACGTTGGGGCGCATGTATCTTTTTTTGAATTACAGTGTTCTCTGGATGCCCAGGAGTAGGATTGCTGGGTCGTATGGTAGTTCTATTTTTAGTTTTTTTAAGGAACCTCCATACTGTTCTCCATAGTGGCTGTACCTATTTACATTCCCACCAACAGTGTAGGAAGGTTCCCTTTTCTCCACACCCTCTCCGGCATTTATTGTTTGTAGATTTTTTTATGATGGCCATTCTGACCGGTGTGATGTTACCTCATTGTAGTTTTGATTTGCAAGAAATACACTCAGCTCTTGAATAACATGACCAAATATATATTAAATCTTCTAGCAATCTCTGCAGGTCAAAGATTTGGAAGGATAAGCCAACGCCTTCTGACAAGCTGCAGAATAAAGCTAAGCCCGAGGCCAACATTTAGAATGACAGTTCAGAAGGCACCCCTTTATCTATCCTAGATGACAAACTGATATAACAGACACAGAGAAAGACAGATTGACCATGTGTTCTTAATGCCCCAGAGGCTCAGGGAGCCTAATAATTTATAAGCAACTAATTATACTGAAGTACTAATTATTAATCAACTGAATGACTCTATAATAAATGTAGGATCACTGTGAGGTTTCAAAAGGGCTATTGGCAGGGCGATATAGTAAAAAGATGACTGGAGTTAAAATCAGACAAGTTTAAGTCCTGGCTCTGTTATTTACTAGCTATAGTCCTAATAGCACTCTCTTCACCTATGAGCTGCAAACTGTTGTTTCCTCCTGAGCAGTCAGTCTCTAGACAGACACTGATCAAGAGGCAACCAAGGACGGAAAGTGATTTCTGTTTCTTTTTCTATAAAAAGCATAAAGATACAGTGCTAGCGTAGAAAAAAGGGAAAGAAAACACTTTTCAAGTAGCCACTATGTACAAGGTACTTTACATACTGAACAAAACCAGTCAGGGATTCAGAGGAGTATGTTCACCAACAACTACTTCTTTCTACTTTACCACATCTGGATTCCACAGCCACAAGTATAAATCACAGCCAAGATAATCAAAGATTTTAAGATACACATAACATCAAAGCCAGAAGCAACCTTGTAGGTCATCTAATCTGACCCCCTCACGTAACAGGAATACGGAGGTCCAAAAAGCAGAAAGAGATTGCCAAAGATCACACAGAAATTTAAAGGTGGGGATTGGAACTCAAGTCTTCTGACTCTCTGCCAAAGGATTTTCCAACTATACTTGAGGTAATTCTCACCTCGCTGTACCTATTCTGACCTAAACTATGCTACTTCTGATTTACATTTAGATCCGTCAAATCTAGCCAATGGCAAATATAGAAATATATAAACATGTTTGGGCTGGACTTAAGATTGTTATTTACTAAATGTCTGCCACGAGCTAAGCAACAGAGAAGATAATTTCTTGGTCCTCAAATCAGCCATGTGAAAGTTATGTACACCTTTTACTGCAGTTGCAGGTTCTTCATTCAAGTACAATTCAAATAAATAATTTTTAATAAGTACTTACTTGTAAGGTGCTATGCCAGAAACCAGGGAAATAGAGATATATAAATGAATATGTTCCCAACTCTAGAGGTTCTCACGGTCTAGTTAGCAAGATAGACAGGACCTAGAAAACCACAATGTCAGGCAGATTGAGAACAGTGCTGTAGAACAGTACAAGGAGTAAAATGTCAGAAGAAACAGAAAGGAAAGACTATATTAAACTGAGGTCATCAGTGAGGCTTCACAGAAGAAGTGGTGTTAAGTGTAGGGGCTTAGGAGAATGCCCTGGTGATCCAGTGGTTAGGACTCCACACTTCCACTGCAGGCATGGGTTCCATTCCTGGTCAGGAAACTAAGATACCACATGCTGCGCAGTACAGCCAAAAAAAAACAGAGTAGGGGCTTAAAGAATAAATAGGTCAGACTAGTGGTCTTTGACTCTGGACTATTAGAATTCCCTAGGAGCTTTTTAAAACACCAGATGAAGTACTTAAGAGAGGAAGTATACTAGTATCTGCAATTTACTTTGAAATGCATTTTTAAAAAGTAAGATACATTAATGGATGAACATAGGGATGTGATATAATATACATGTCAATATATAATATATAATGGATGTGATAAAGCAATTTAACATGAAAATGTTAATGATAGAAGAATCTACATGGCGATTACACAGGTATTCACTATAAAATTCTTTCAACTTTGCTGTATGTTTCAGATTTTCCTAATTAAAAAGCAGGGGCGGTGTGGGGGGAGGGGGAATACCACTGCTTTAACTCTGATTTTAATTGGTCTGGGATAGGCCCAGGCTTTGGTATATTACCTTGACCAAGGAAAACAGACAATAAAATGAACGATTTTGACAGAGAACAATGACGGCAAATATATCCCAGACCATAGGAATAACATGTGTGAGAGTACAGTGTGGTAAAACGCAACATGAAGGTGAAAAAGTAGGACACAGCTATCACAGAGGACCTTTCATTTTCTGCAACACATACAGCGGTAGTCAGAAAAATGGTCCTTTCTAAGCAGTTCTAGATCTGTACAATGAATGTCCCATGTTAAAAATAAAAGATGACGCTGTTGATTAAAAAAGGCTGAGGGATGACAATGAGAAAAGAAGTGTTGCCTGGAGGAGGGGACCAGCTGCTATCCATCTGCACTGATGACTCTGTGGTGCCTTGAGCTCACACAATGGGACTTGGAGTTTAGGAGAGTTCTCTAAATTGCCTAACAAAGTTGCTAAACTTCTTTTAAGAGTATCCCCATTGAACCTCCTGGAATAACCGTCTTTGCAAATAGGGTTTCAGCCATCACCTGGGGCTGATATTTTAATAACCACTAACATTAATGGAGTTTACAAGAAAACCTGGAAATCTATTTGGTTGGTATTATTTTTCTCATTCATTCATGTAAATATTTATTCATCACCTGTTTGCCAGACTGTGTTAGGTGCTGGGGGTAAAAGAGTGAACAAATCAGAAGAAGCAAAATCTCAGAGATGCTGCCAGCCACCCAGGGTCACACAGCTAGTGGAGAGCAGAGGCAGGAACCTGAAATGAAGTCTGTGTGACTGCAGAATCACCTCTCTTTCCACTACACCATACCTCACTGTTCACTCTAGAGGCAAAGGAATGGACTAGATAACCTTTAATATTACCTCAGGCCACTATTTAAATGAAGATGGGGAAGGAAAAAAGAAATAAAACCTATCTCATGTATTAATCACATTTCTCAGTTCCAACAACTCAGAGCTGCTAAGACTGGCATGATCAACACTCCATCCAAGACTGGGGAGTACTGCATGCCCTTGACACCTGGTTATGAGAATCTGATCTTTAATTAAATTGTGCCAGGAGGTTTTCTTTGGCAGAAGCCTGGAATTCTACAGTCTTAAATTTGCTGAGGAATGTCCTCCTGACAAGTCAAAGACATTCCCGCTATGCAGCCTCCAGCCACTCGCACTGGTTTAGCAACAAGAAAGCAACTGCTGAGGTAGCAGGGAGGAAAACTGAAAGCTCTTTCTGAGCTGCTAGGAAAGCTACTTTAATTTTTGACCCTCAGTTTCCTCTTTTTTAAAATACAGATAGGATTGTCTATTTTACAGAGCTATCATGAGAACTGAAAAGCATATATAAAAGCCCCTAGCATGCTGCCTGACACAAAATAGATGTTCAAAAAACACCTGTTCTCATCCCCCACTCATCTATGAAGTTTCATCTCTTCTATCTCTAAACTTGTCATTCCAACCCAATCTGCTTTCAGGCTACTGCCTTTGCCCACACTTGTTCTCTCTGCCTAAAATGTCCCAACTTGTCTGCCAAGAAAACTCCTACTCATTCTTCAAGACCTGGCTTGATTCACTTCCTCTACAAAACCTTCACACAACCCTCCTCCTATTTCTACCTTGCCCCCAATTTAATAGCATTTTATACATAATTCTATGCAGCAGCTTCCATATTTCATGATATCAACCTCACCAGACCATGAACAAGTCAAGGGACAAAACTAAGTCTGATTAATGTCTATGTCCCCGAGTCCCACCCAGCACAGACCTGGCACAACTAGGTAATTAGTAACAGTTCACTGACTAAAAGGCAGCCTAGTTTGGAGAAGAAAAACACAGGAGTTGGAAGGATCTTGAAAAATCAGCTAGTTCCAAATCTTTATTTCATAGTTCTAACATGAAACCCATAAGGGTATGCAACTTAGCTAAGATCACTCAATGAAATAGAATACATGGAAAACTTCCTACAATTGGAGAGGTATGAGAGGCAGCAAAGTGAAATGGAAAAGGCAGAAAGATTTGGAGTCAGAGAATTCAATTAACTTATGCTGACCCCTATACCTTCACCCTCTCCTCCCCCTACCAATAATACTACACATCTTCCTCACCCCTATCACCCCTGCAGGTAGTCACTAGAGTGACTCACAGAAACCAGCACCAAATGTCTTTATAATCCTCCTCCTACCATCTTGGGAAATTCCTGACCTGTATCCCCCGTTGAGCTATTCCCAATAGTTAAGGGAAAAATTAAAATTTAAGCTTCAAACCTCCAGCCCTCCCCACGGATGGCCTGAACTGAGAAAATAATCACTAAAACCTGAGGCTCATACAATCTGAGAGCTGAAGGAACCAATTAGGTGATCTAGTTTAACCTCCCAAGAAACACTGGAATCTATTCTGCTGTCTCCTAGATGGATGATCTTCCAATCTGCCTGAACATATCCTATGATTTTCCACACTGCCACATGCTGCCTCAAAGGAACATATTGTCTTGGAAGTATTAGGAACAACAGAATGAAAATAGACTGGCCTCTCTCCTTTAAAAGAGAATCACGACTAATTTAATCAAGCTTCCAGTGTCCATTTACTTCAGACAGCCTTGACCACCCAAACTCTCACACCCAACCTTTTCTGTATGTCCTCTAATCTGACCAAATTCCTCAACCCTTTCCTGACTCTGGATCCCTCCCACTATTTCCTCTGGAGCTTACCATTTGTCATGGGCTCATTCCCCTTGCCTCTTTGCCTTAAAAGAAATTTGGTTATCTCCTGAGAAAGAGACTTCTCTAGCAGCCCTCTCAACTGAAGGCTGTTTTCTCTCTTACACCCAAACTATCAGTGTGGTCCTTAATTTTCAGTGCCATTTCCAAACCACTCCTTTTTCTTCCTCTTGTAAAACCTCTATTCCTTTGAGTAGCCTCCACTGGCTGCTATCACACTCCCTTGCTTCCTAATACCTACTTCCTGGACACTCCACTCAAAGGTCCCTAGATCAGTGTTCTTCTGTACCCTTCCAGTACCCTTCTGTACCCTGCTCAGGTGATTCAACAGCCACAATGATGACCCTTTCAACACTCTGACTATTTCATTTGCTGACCTATAGTCCAAGTTAACCAATACTCCCATGGTCACACCCTGGACCTTATCCTCAAAATGTTCATTGACTCCAATATCTAGAGAGAATCATATATACTCCAAACACAACCTCCTATCCATGTAGCTCACTTGTTCAAGAACTTCCACTACAATTCCCAGACTTTACTTTGAGCTCCAATCCACTATCAGTTAGTCCCCACTACCGTCACTTCCTTTGTTCCCTTAACATAGTCGAACAAAATCACTTAAACATCAAAAACCATCAACCCTCTAAAATTCAACAAGAAAAAAACCAAACAACCCAATTCAAATATGGGCTAAGGATTTGGATAGGCATTTCTCCAAAGAAGATACATGAATGGCCAATAAGCACATAAAAAGATGCTAAACATCACTAATATTTAGGGAAATGCAAGCCAAAACTACGAGATACCACCTTATATCCTTAGGATGGTTACTATCAAAAAAACCCAGAAAACAACAAGTGTTGGTGAGGATGTGGAGAAACTGGAACCCTTATGAATTACTGGTAGAAATATAAGATGGTACAGCCACTATGGAAAACAGTAGAGCGAACAGTTCCTCAAAAAATTAAAAATATTACAGAATTACCATATGATCCAGCAGTTCTACTTCTGGGGTATATACCCCAAAATATTGAAAGCAGGGTCTGTAAGAGCTATCTGTACACCCATGCTCATAACAGTATGAACAACAGTTAAACTATCGGCTCATTGGCTAAGGGAGGGGGTGAATGAGAGGCCCAGTTGATGCTCATTTGAGGCAAGGTAAATCTGATAAAAAACAAAAACAAGAACAATCAACCCCCTTGCCTTCTCTCCCTTTCCAAAATTCAACTGGCAAAATCCCAGCTTTGGGATAGTTGAGCTCGACTCTCTCCAAACTGTCTCTATACTGAAAGAGCTGAGTATCCTAGAGAACATTACCTGGTTGACTGCTTTAGCTTGAAAATTATGAGGCTCTCCCTACTTATGATTACCTTGCCTCAAATGAGCATCAACTGGGCTTCTCATTCACCCCTTCCCTTAGCCAATGAGCCAACTTTCAATGAGAGAACAGAAATCTTTGCAAAAGAACTCTATCTTCTCACTCTTAAATCTGTATGCTTCCCTGCACTGTACCACCCAGTTACAATGAAGGAGGTGACCCTTCTCGCATCAAAAGCCATCCTCTCATTCTCTTCTCCCTCTATTCCTTTGCTTGTGCTCCCTCCTCTCATCTGGAATGATCTCCTCCTTCAGCAGCTACATTAATTAATCAATCTCTCTCTCTCTCTCTCTCTCTCTCTGTGTGTGTGTGTGTGTCCTCAGGGAACAACCTGCTGTGATGATACATGCCCCAAATTAACACTTCTCATCTCTGCATGGTGGCTTCAGTGGTTAACTTCCTTTTCTCCTCTATACTACACTATCTCCATTATGCAAACCTTACTTTTCATGAAGAGCATTTTCCAATCTCTCTCTCTCTCTCTCTCTCGCTCTCTCTCTCTCACACACACACACACACACACACACACACACACACACACACACACAAACACATTCAGTCATTCCACAAATACTTATTTAGCATCTACAGTGTACCAATACTAATCTAGCTGAACAGGACAAAGTCCCTGTGTTCATGGACTTTATGGCTTAGTAAGAGAAGCAAAGAAATAAGCAAATAAATATACAATGTCAAGTCCATAATAAAAATTAAAGAGTAGTTCGTGTGAATATGAAGGGACAGGGATGGGGATGGTACATAAGATAGTGATCAGGAAAAATTTGCTATGGAGGGGAAAGGATTAGAAAGGAGAGCAGTAAGAAGGGAGAAAGTGGAGATGGGAGAAAAGGTGGGTAGGGGGCAGGACAGGAAAAATGATCAGGAGTAGGAACTAGAAAGAAAAGTGGGAGAAGATGATAAGGAGGTAGAGTCACAGAAAAACTCGGGGGAGGAAGGCAGTCCAAAATAATCAAGGTAGGTTAGTATCAGGCCTGACATGTGTTTCTTGGTTTCAGATGATCAAAAAGGAAAGAATTATAGTGATTAAGACATTACACAGCCTCAAGGTCTGTCATTAGCTTGACAGAGTAAGGAGGAAGCTCCAGAGAAGACAGCCGAGTTTA
This sequence comes from Physeter macrocephalus, assembly GCF_002837175.3. Taxonomy (NCBI): domain Eukaryota; kingdom Metazoa; phylum Chordata; class Mammalia; order Artiodactyla; family Physeteridae; genus Physeter; species Physeter macrocephalus. The sequence goes on along the minus strand of NC_041229.1, from coordinate 55,530,689 downwards.
AAGCAGCTTTATGCCCAAGTATCGAACAACTGGCCAGTTTGGAGAAAAACCATTAATATACCTTGATCTGCTTCTTCCCAACCCCATCTCCCTACACCCAATATACCTACACTCAACACTAAAATAATCAGCATTCTCAACCTCTGTCTCGTCTGTGAAGTCACTGGGTCCTGAGCAGCCCAGTAAGATGCCATTCAAAAGACTGGCTGGAAGACAGGGTACCAAGGTCTGTTTTCCAAGTTTGCCTCCAAGGTCTGTTTCCCAAGTTTGCCTATCTCCTACAGTGTTGAGGGGGGACATTTCTGCAGTCCATTCTAGGGCTTTTACCAACTCACCTGTCCAAAAGGCAGTTTGACAGCTGAAAATGCCAGAGGCACAAACAAAATGTCAAGCCCTTCATTGCACAGATAAGGAAACTGAGGCCCCACAGAGGCTGCCTGAACAGGACCAGCCCCCCCCCACCCCACCCCACCCCAGGTCTCCCAGCTCTCAGTTTACTCCACCTCTTAACAAGTCACTTATAATGCAATGCCCCGCCCCAGCACCCAAGAGAAAAGCCTTCATGGTCCCAGCAGGCCAGCCGCTAATCCAAGGCTGAGGAAAGCATCACCCTAGCCGCCAAGCAAAAGGGTGCTTGCAAAGGGGCAAGGCTCCTGAGGCAGAGCAAGTTCCCCCAAAACCAGCTTCCCCTTCACACCCTTCCCTAGCCAGAGCTCTGATTCCAGTGCTGGCCTAGGCCTGGGTGGGCTCATCTGGGGGCTCCACCCTAAACCCCTTCTCTCACTTAGGGTCTCTTAAAGGAAGAGACCCTAAATCTACCGGACCCGCGTCACAACTCCCCGGAAGCCAGCAGAGACGTGTCCCCCCCCCCCCACCAACGCCCAGCACCGCGCAGCTGAGCGCGCCCCAGGGTGGGCATTACCTGGTGGCGGGAGATGGCCCCGGCATCTCTGCCTACGGTTTTTGTAGCAGAGCCGCACCTCCCTCACGCCTGGCCGGCCGCGCAACACCCTGGGCTCCACCCAGGTGGCTCTACTTGGCTGGGGCCGGGCTGCCAGCAGCTCGGCCGCCCCAGCTCTGGCTCCGGGGCGCAGCACGCTCCCGCCCTCGCAGGGCGCAGCGAAAACTCTGCTCCAGGGTTGGCGAAGCAGAAGGGGCGGGGAAATAAGGGAGGGAAGGAGGCGGGAGAAAACCGCGCTTCTCCTTTCTGCAAAGAGGCTCTGAGGGAAGGCGGGGAGACTACTACCTTGCCACCCTCTCAGCTATTCTCCCCAATCTAGTCTTCAGCAGGAGGTAATTTCTCAGTGAATCCAGGCTTTCCAGGGACTGTCAGAGCTTCCTGGGTGGGCCCCAGAAGAGAACCAGAGCTCCCCTGTGCCTTAGTTTCTCCAGTTGGGTCTGGACTCCAGGACAACTCAAATCAAACCTAGCATTCTATCAGATTAGGCTTCAAGGAAAGAAATGCACCCAACCACCGCCTCCAACAAAGGTGTCAGGTTCTAATTCTAATGCCCTAGGGAAAACACCGGGTGGATGCTTATAGCTGCTTCTAAGCAAAGAAAGCTCAGCAGCAGCTACCATTTATTAAGTGATGTTGTGTACCAGGTACTTTACAAAATCTTATGTCCGTCTCACCACAACCTTATGAAGTAGACACACTACCAATTCACATGTCAAAACTGAGTTCCAGGAAGAATATGGTTTTGTACAATAAGTATTTCTTAAACACATATTGTGAATCAGGCATTGTAAAGGGCCCTGAGCAGAACAATACAGGATATTTACCAACACTGGCCCAGACCCCCTAAATGCTAGTAGTGCCCCCCAATAATTGAAACAATAAAAAAACACCTTCACACATTTCCAAATGCTCCGTAGGACGTAAAATTACCTCGTCAACTACCCCTCTATGTCTTGCTCTTGAGAGAGAGATGTCAGGAGTCAGATTATGCAGGGTCTCTTGTGGGTCATAACTAGGAGTCTGGGTTTTGTTCTAGGTTTTAGCAATGGGAAAGCTTTGGAAGGTTTTAAGCAGAACGACAAGGTCTAATCTATATTTTTAAAAAATCACTGACTGCTGAATGGAGAACAGAGGGGAGAGTTATGGAAATAAGAAGACAAGTCAGTAGATTCTTTCAGAACTCCAGGCAAAAGAAGACGGTAATGATTTAGAATAACATATTGGGAGAAGAAACAAGAATATTCTAAACATACAGCTTGGAAGAAGCAGCAGCCAAACTCGGTAAAAGACAGGATGTGATGAGTGAAAGAGGGCAGTGACTTCCCCAGGACCACACAGCTGGTAAATGGCTGAGTCATTCCAACTTTGGTCTGACTCCTACGCCTATGCTTTATTTCTCTCTGCCATGTCAGTCATCTTTGTATTGACTACCATATCCCTCTCCCTACAGCCTGGCAAAGAGCAGGTAACCAGCATGATGTCTGATGAATAATTTAAGTATGCTAGAGAGAAATTTTCCCTGACAGATGTCTACACCTCCATTTGATATGCCCAAAGTAATCTAATTGCAGAAGGATGTAGAGGAAGAACTCAAGGAGGACAGAAAGACCTCTTCTGTTAAGTATTTTTCACCTTTCCCAGACCCTGAGTACTTGTGCTATTCCAACTATCAAAGTCTCAAATTTGGTAGAGGAGACAGGAAATTTCTTGAAGATCCCCTTGTCCACACAGAGAATCGGTCAGTAATACAGACTGGAGGGACCTGCTGCACTATGAGAACTCAGCTTCAAAGTAGTTTTAGGATGTTCTTTTGGGCCCACACCCTTGTCCTTCAACTTATGAATGAGAGGAGAACCAAAGAGTCCACAGTCTTGGACATAGTTTTTCAAAGTAATCAATAATCATAACATCTGACCTTACCCAACTTCCCATCCCATGCAGCATTTGCTCTTACAGATAGGCTCTGCTGGAATATGCAGGAACAGAAAGCTCATCTGCAACAAGCACTATGAGACAGTGCTTCCTAATATTCAGCCAGGTGCCTCTCTATAAACTTCCAATTCTGGCTTCTAGAGCACTCAGAAAACATCCTTCAACGCCAAATCATATTCAAGGCTTTCAGATATGTATATATGGTGATCTATCAAAGCCATGCACATTTTCTCTTCTCCAGAATAAACACACTCAGTTCTTTTAATCGTTTGTTCATTCAATGACTATTTAAGCATCTTGTACAAGCCACCAGAGACATACACATCATCGAACAGGACCACACCTTCAAGAAGTTTATGGTTTGAGTATGGTGGTTTTTAACTCGCCCTGTGTATCAATATTACCAGGGAAGCTTTAAAAATATATACTGAAGTCCTAGCAGAGAGTCTGACTCAACTGGTCTGGGATGTAGCCTAGGCAACGTATCTGATCAATATAACTATAGCGACATATAGATATCTATCAGAGGACTAACACTACCTGATTTCAAGACTTACTATAAAGCTACAGTGATAAAGGTGGTGTGTTATTGGCGAAAGGACAGACAAATATATCAGTGGAACAGAATAGAGACCCTAAATAGACATACACAAATATAGTCAACTGATACTTGACAACTGAGCAAAGGAAATTCAATGGAGAAAGAACAGTCTTTTCAATGAATGGTGCGAGAACAACTTGACCTCCACCTGCAAAAAAATTTAGACACGGACTTCACACTTTTCACAAAAATGAGCTCAAAATGTATCCACAGACCTTAATGTAAAATGCAAAACTATAAAATGACTAGAAGATAACAAAAGAGAAAACCTAGATGACCTTAGATTGGGTGATGGCTTTTTAGATACAACAACAAAACCACAATCCATAAAAGAAAAGGTTGATAACTTGGACTTATTTAAAAATCATAACTTCTGTTCTGCCAAAGACAGTATTAAGAGAATGAAAACACAAGTCACAGACTTGGGAAAATATTACCAAAACACACATCTGATAAGGGACTTATATTCCAAATATACAAAGAACTCTTAAAACTTAACAATAAGAAAACAAACAACCCAATCAAAAAATGGACAAAAAAGTCTGGACAGACACCACACCAAAGAAGATATAGAGATGGCAAATAAGCACATGAAAAGATAATCAACATCATATGTCATTAGGGACTTGCAAATTAAAACACAACAAAATACCACTACTTACCTATTAGAACGGCTAAAACCCAAAAGAGTGATAACACCAAATGTTGGTGAGGATGTGCAGCAACAAGAATTCTCATTCACTACTGAGGGAATGCAAAATAGTACAGCCACTTTGAGAGACAGTTTGGCAGTTTCTTACAAAGCTAAATATAGGCTTACCATACAATCTAGCAATTGCACTCCTAGGTATTTATCCAAATGAGTTGAAAAACCTGTCCACAATTATTTATTGCAGCCACACTCATAACTGCCAAAATTCAGAAGTAACCAAGATATTCTTCAATAGATGAATGGATAGACAAGCATCCATACAATGTGTATTATTCAGCAATAAAAGAAATGAACTATCAAGCCATGAAGACCTAGAAAAACCCCAAATGTATACTGCTAAGTGAAAAAAGCTAGTCTGAAAAGGCTGACTCCAATTATATAATATTCAGGAAAAGGAAAAACTATAGAAGCAGCAAAAAGATCAGTGGTTGCCAGGGGCTAAGAAAGTGGGGGCAGGGATGAACAGGTGAAACATAGGGCTTTTTTTTTTTTTTTTTTTTTTTGACCGCGTAGCGCAGCATGCGGGACCTTAGTTCCCCAACCAGGGATGGAACCCATGCCCCCTGCAGTGGAAGCTCGGAGTTGTAACCACTGGACTGCCAGGGAAGTCCCCACAGGGCATTTTTAAGGTGGTAAAACTATTCTGTATGATACTATAATGGTGGATACCTGATATGATGCATTTGTCAAAACCCATAGAAATATACAACACAAAGAGCTTTAGTTAATAATAATGTATCAATACTGATTCATCAATTGTACCCACTGATACAAGATGTTAATAGAGGAAGTGCTGGGAGGAGTGGGAGAGATGGAGTACACGGGAGGTCTTTGTACTTCCTGGTCAATTTTTCTATAAGCCTAAAACTGCTCAAAAATTAAAGTCTATTAAAATAAAATAAAAAATAAAGGGCAAGTATCAAACAAACAAAAAAAGACATGTAAGATAAACCTCATTTTCTTTTTCATTAGATTCATTAGACCTAAAATTACTGTCAAATCATTGTAAAAGTTTCTAAACTCTCTCAATTTCTATGCTTACCTCATTGCAGACTGGGAACAGTTCAAACTCTACTTTGAGTGATCTGGGCACCTTTTATTAAACACAGTCCTGTTTGCAATGACCCTGGTGCAACTAGGGCACCTTCCACTAAACACAGTCCTGTTTGCAATGACCCTCTTACTGCCTGGTACCCTATGGGAAAGGTGATAGTCTAAGTGCAGTCTATCCCCTATAGAACGTAGTTGGACTATCACCTCCATTAACTATACTTTGTACTTCCAATAATTCAGTCTGAAGCTGCACTAGCTTTTTAGTCACTGCAGTGCCTTTGGCTGACACTGGCCTTAGGCAGCCAAAACCACAATTTTCATAAGAATAGCATCAGGCTAGGTCTCCTCTAGGCTCCCCATATTTTGACATTTCTTTCAGACTTAAAATATAGAACTTCACTGCCATCAACCTTAAATTTCATCTTTTTTGGCTTCAACCCATCTTTTCAGGCTCACTCGCTCTCGCTCGCTCATTCTCTCTCTCTCGCTTGTTCTCTCTCTCTCTCTCTCTTTCTGTGCCATCTAGCATAGTAGTTTTTCCTTCCAGTCTTTATCACTTGCAAATCTAGTAAGTATTCTATCTCTTCAAACATTTATCAAACATCTACCATGTGCCCTTGCCTGTACTTGGTTACAGGGATTAAAGATGACCTAGAAATGGCCTATGACTCCAGGAATCACCACTACTAAGGGAGAGTGGCATACATAAAACTGTAAAAGGTACTGCATTAGAAAACTGAATAAACAAAATAAACAGGATAAGATGGAAGAAACTACAAAACATGTATCATATAGTATAAGGCAGGACCACTAATGTCTTTAGCAAGGAAGATCAAATTCAGGCATCTTCTATTCTAGATTTCAGTTCTCAAAAACCAGATGCTGGTTTGGTTATAGAATGCAGACCAGCCAGCTCACATGCTGTCTCTTTCAATGGTGGGTACTGCTATAGGAAGCTTGGCTAACCATGGCTTCCTCTGATGAAATACAAGACTCATGAAATTGAGGTATATTAATAAGAAGCCATCATTTTATTTATTACTGAGGGCTAGTAAATTATAATCAAGGAAGAAACTATTAGCTAAAGAAATGAAAAAGCAGAATCAAATGAGGTAGAAGGGACTTTAAAAGACTAAACTACATAGTCAAAGAAAGAAAAAAAATCCTACATATATCAAATAACTGGCCCAAGTTTACACAACAAGTTAGCAGTTAACTTGTTTTAAGTGCAATTACTCCTCACATTTATATAGTCCTTTGGTTTTCCAAAGTAAATAATTCACAAACTATTCATTCAACCCATGGATCTTGACCAGTGATGTTTTGTGTATGTAGTCATCTTAGCCTAATCAGGCCCTTTCAGGTCATTCAGCTGACTTCTACAAGCATATGAGTTTGCAACCACTGTTAACACTATATAAAGGTTAATGATCAGTAATAATTAGCAAATTTTGTTTAGACATTACAGGTTTCAACTGATAGTGGCTATAGGATTTGAAAATGATTGTTTTTATTTGATTCTTGTGCAACCACAAATAATTTAAGACCAATACATTTACTGATTGAGAATTACAACTTCTGATATTACCAGTTAAATGTAGGAGGAAGTGAGGACTTCCCTGGTGACGCAGTGGTTAAGAATCTGTCTACCAATGCAGGGGACACAGGTTCGAGCCCTGGTCCGGGAAGATCCCACATGCCGCAGAGCAACTAAGCCCGTGTGCCACAGCTACTGAGCGTGAGCTTAGAGCCTGCGAGCCACAACTACTGAGTCCGTGCACCACAACTACTGAAGCACGCACGCCTAGAGCCCGTGCTCCTCAACAAGAGGAGCCACTGCAATGAGAAGCCCACACACCCCAACGAAGAGTAGCCCCTGCTCACCGCAACTAGAGAAAGCCTGCACGCAGCAACGAAGACCCAACACAGCCAAAATAAAAAATAATAATTTAAAAAACTAAAGTCTTTTAAAAAAATGTAGGAGGAAGTCAGTCAACAATGATGATTTTGGTTCTATTAAAATAGTCGTCTAATATACCATTCTTTCTTGTAATTACATGGCAGAGCCAGTTGTCTATTAAGGACTATGGAATGAGGTGTAGAATAAAATAAATAAATAAAATAATGGCTTACCAAAATACTTCAAGAAAAGAAATAAGCAATGGAAGGATGGAAAAGGGGGGAAAAAGGCAAAAATCTATTCAGTGCCAGTCAGATACAAAGCAACTAACTGAATCAAAATGTACAGGAAGTTCAAACAAGGCAAAAAGTACAGAGAAGGGAGACACCAACTACATCTGTAGAGCTGGGGGAAGTTTTGTGAAGGAGACAGTATTTGGGTTGGGTATTAAAAAGGAGTAGAATTTTCATAAATAGAGTTACTGAGAATGGGGGTGAGGGTTGAGAATCCCCTTGAGGGAACCACAAAAGCAAAGGCCCAAAGGAGGAAAAAGCATGAGCTCTGTTTAGGAAATAATAAATAATCTAGACATTCAAGGAAATAGTAAATAATCTCATCATTCATTCACCATTTACTGAATTTGTTCTACATGCTGGATACAGTGCAGTCACAAAGGATGAAAATATGAGGAGACCTACTTCTTACTTTCAAGAAACAGAATATTTTTAAAGACAACAGAAGACAAACCTGTGTCACTGACAGTCAGACTTAACAGATCCAAAAATCTGTTCCTTCTTCACCTGTCCCCATCTCAATGCAACTCTACTCTTCCAATTACCCAAGCCAAAAATCTGATTCATCTTTTTTTAATATATATAAATTTATATATTTATTTTTGGCCGTGTTGGGTCTTCGTTGCTACGCACGGGCTTTCTCTAGTTGCAGCGAGCAAGGGCTACTCTTTATTGCAGTGCGTGGGCTTCTCATTGCAGTGGTTTCTCTTGTTGTGGAGCACAGGCTCTAGGCGCGTGGGCTTCAGTAGTTGTGGCACGTGGACTCAGTAGTTGTGGCTCACGCGCTTAGTTGCTCCACAGCATGTGGGATCTTCCTAGACCAGGGCTCGAACCCGTGTCCCCTGCATTGGTAGGCAGATTCTTAACTACTGCGCCACCAGGGAAATCCCAATCTGATTCATCTTTGACTCCACTTTTTCTGTCACCTTTACCTCAAAGTCACCAGCAAATCCTAACAACTCTACCTTCAATATATATCTACAATCCAATCACTTCTCATCACCTTTACTCTACTGCCTTGGTCCAAACCATCAGCAACTTTTACCTAGAATAGTGGTTCTCAATATTTGGAGGCTAAGGGGGGAGACATTTTCTCCAAAGGAGAAATTTGGCAATGTCTAGGGAAATTTTTGTTGAAACAACTGAGGAGGTACTACTGGCATCTAATGCGTAGAGGTCAGGAATGCTACTAATAATACTATGATGCACAGGAGAGCCCCTCGCAACAAAGAAATATCTGGCCCAAAATGTTAATAGTGGAGAAACTCTGACTTAGAGTATTGCAATAGACTTTTAACAGATACACTCCTGCCTCCCAGAATGATCCTTTTATAATGTAAGTCTCAGATCACATCACTCTCTTCTGCTCAAAATCTTCCAGTGGCTTCCAAAATCCCTCAATGTAAAAGTTAAAGTTCTTATGAAGACCTACAAGGCCATACATGATCTTACCTCTATCCTCCTCCTCCACCCCCATCTTACCCTGCTACATCTCTGACCTGGTCTCCTACTTCTCTCTCCTTCACTCAGGCTGCTCCAGGCACAATGGCTTCCACCAACAGGCTATGTACACTCCCACCTCTGGGCTTTGGTACCTATGGTCACTCTGCCTAAAAACACATTTTCCCCCAGATATCCATATGACTCCTCTCCTCACTTCCTTCAGGTCACTACTCAAATATCACTTCATCAGAGGTCTTCCCTGACCACTCTTCATAAAATGACAGGAACCTCTCTTCACTCCATCTCAGCACTCTTTATTCCCTCCTACTCTGCTTTATTTGTATCCATAGCATTTACCATCAACTGACATATCTGTTTGCTTTTTGGTTGACTCCCACCAATGGAACATATGTCCCACAAGCAAAAACTTTTCCTTTATCCCCCGACCTAAGAACTATTCCTTGCACACAGTAGGAGATTGGTAAGTAATGGCTGAATGAATGAATAAGTGAATGAATAAATGGAGCTGGAAAGACCAGTCAGGAAGAAACTAGAAAGACCAATGAAGGCCAGAAATGTGGATATAACCTTAGAATTGGCCTAAAGAAGAGATTGCCCAAGAGTGATTATCTTGTCATATGCCATACAAATCACCTTGTCTTCTCCATCAAATAGAGACAGAAATGGGGAATTCTATTTTATATCAATATAAGAACATTATAATAATCAGAAGTATACAATAATGAAATGGATAATCTTTAAATTATTAACACCCCCAATCAACCTCTCAGCACATAGGATGCAGTAACAAACTACTCTCCCATAATTTTCCCCTCTGCTTATCCTTTTGGATCCAGTTCAAATGTCACCACCTCTACCAAGGTTTTTCCAAACTCCCTCAAACAGAGTTAGCCACTCCTACTTATGGTCCTCAGAGCAATCTGTCCACTTACCCCAATTTACTAAAAGTGTTTGTTAATATATTATTATGACTGAATTGTGCCCCCCTTAGCTCCAAAATTCATATGTTGAAGCCCCAACCCCACCTGTGACTGTATTGGAGACAGGGCCAGTAAGGAGGTGATTAAAGTTAAATGAGGTCAAGGAAGTAACTTCAGAGGAGGATCTGATGGATATGGAAGTGGTCATGGATTTGGGGATGGCTATAATGGGTATGTTCTCGTGGTGGTGGTGGAAATTTTGGACCAGGACCAGGAAGTAACTTCAGAGGAGGATCTGATGGATATGGAAGTGGTCATGGATTTGGGGATGGCTATAATGGGTATGGAGGAGGACCTGGTGGTAATTTTGGAGGTAGCCCTGGTTATGGAGGAGGAAGAGAAGGATATAGTGGTGGAGGACCTGGATATGGCAACCAGGGTGGGGGCTACGGAGATGGTTATGACAACTATGGAGGAGGAAATTATGGAAGTGGAAATTTTAATAATTATGGAAATTATAATCAGCAACCTACTAACTATGGTCCAATGAAGAGTGGAAACTTTGGTGGTAGCAGGAACAAGGGGGGACCATATGGTGGAGGAAACTATGGTCCAGGAGGCAGTGGAGGAAGTGGGGGTTATGGAGGGAGAAGCCGATATTGAGCTTCTTTCTATTTACCATGGGCTTCACTGTATAAATAGGAGAGGATGAGAGCCCAGAGGTAACAGAACAGCTTCAGGTTATCGAAATAACAATGTTAAGGAAACTCTCATCTCAGTCATGCATAAATATGCAGACTACACCAGAGTAGATGCAGAGAGCCATTTTGTGAATGGATTGGATTATTTAATAACATTACCTACTGGGGAGGAAGGATTGTAAAAAAAAAAAAAATGCCTTTGAGACAGTTTCTTAGCTTTTTAATTGTTGTTTCTTTCTAGTGGTCTTTGTAAGAGTATAGAAGCAGTCCTTCTTTGATAATGTTAAATTTGTAAGTTTCAGGTGACATGTGAAACCTTTTTTAAGATTTTTCTCAAAGTTTTGAAAAGCTATTAGCCAGGATCATGTTGTAATAAGACATAACGTTTTTCCTTTAAAAAAAAATTTAAGTGCGTGGGTAGAGTTAAAAAGCTGTTATACATTTATGATTTAATAAAATAATTCTAAAGGAAAAAAAAGTTAAATGCGGTCATAAGGGAGGAATCTTGACCAAATAAAAGAGGAAGAGACACCAGAATCTCTCTCTCTCTCTCTGCCTCGAGGACAGAGTGAGAAGGCAGCAGTCTGTAAGCCAAGAAGAGAGCTCTTACAAGAAGCCAAATCCTGCCAGAACCTTGATCTTGGACTTCTCAGTCTCCAGAACTGTGAGAAAATAAATTTCTTTTGTTTAAGCCACCCAGCCTAGCAGATTAAAACATATACCTTTTCACCTCTAGACTGAAAAATTACTTTATGTCCCCATTTACTATTATATCCCCAGACCAGAATATGGCAACTTTAATAAAATGTAGGCACCACTACATATTTTTATGGAATGATATAGAGTACAAATACGTTTTTAAAAACCATATTAAAAGTCATTAAAGTCAGATGACTTTCAAATGCTTAACCAATAACTATGCTTCCCTTCATTCTCGGTAAATAAACCCTAATTTTGTTCAGGAAGGCAATGAGACAACTAAATATTCATTTTCCCAGCCTTCCTCAAAGTTTGGTGTGCCCATGTGACACAGTTTTAGCCAGTAAAGTCATGAAAAGCTTCTAAGAATTCTGGGGAAATGGTTGCTTTAAATACAAAATAGGACAGAAGAAGTGCTAGTTCTGCCTTTCCCCCTTTCTTCTTCCTCAAACATTCCTGCTGGAGCTACAGTAGCCGTCTTGTAACTATGAGATCATAAGCACAAAGGCTGAAAGCAAACACTCTAAGGATGCAGACTGGAAAACCAGAAATAGCCTGGAATCCAAATGGTATTGTGAGTATCTGAACCCATGCCAGCAACCATCCTTTCTCCTCCAGACTTCTTTTTTTTAACCTCTTTATTGGAGTATAATTGCTTTACAATGGTGTGTTATTTTCTGCTTTATAACAAAGTGAATCAGTTATACATATACATATGTTCCCATATCTCTTCCCTCTTGCGTCTCCCTCCCTCCCTATCCCACCCCTCTAGGTGGTCACAAAGATCATCAGGGAGCTGATCTCCCTGTGCTATGCGGCTGCTTCCAACTAGCTATCTATTTTACGTTTGGCATTGTATATATGTCCATGCCACTCTCTCACTTTGTCCCAGCTTACCCTTCCCCCTCCCCATATCCTCAAGTCCACTCTCTAGTGGGAGACTCTAGGTCCATCCACCTCACTACAAATAACTCAATTTCGTTTCTTTTTATGGCTGAGTAATATTCCATTGTGTATATGTGTCACATCTTCTTTATCCATTCATCCAATGATGGACACTTATGTTGCTTCCATCTCCTGGCTATTGTAAATAGACTTCTTGTCAAGAAAGCTAATCCCTACATTTTAAGTCATTGTTAGGTTTTTCTACTACTTACAGCTGAAGACATTCCTAATTAACACAAACAAGAAGCATACTAGAGAATTAAGAGGAAGAGGATTCTTACTAGTCTGAATCCTCTATTCCTTATCAGCCACTGGCCCCTAACCATAAATGAATTTCTCTTATTAGCATGAGATTGGAGATGATCTAGCAAATTTTTAAAATACAGAGTAGATATAAAAGGAGGACTGCACAGTAACTGACACCAGACAATCACTCTTCCTAATAAGTCCTTATTTTTATAAGAATAACGGTATAGCTCTGTCTTCTTCAAAAATGGCTTTCAAGTTGCTTGCACATATAAAAGATAAGATAGATAGACAGACAGACAGACATCCTAGGACAATAGTAATCATCAATGGGGTATAGGTCATAAAGTAGAAGAAAATCACAGCAAGTACCAAAAAACCCACACTGAAGGTAGCTATTGCAATTCATGACCGAATTTTGCTCCGTGCATCCTGGAAACCAAATCAAAATCAAAAGGAAGGGAGTGAAATTCAAACTATTAACTCTCATTGTCTAATGGAAGAAGTATATCAGTTTTGTTGCGAGACAACCATTATCAGTTGAAACAAGGATTGGAAAACTTTTTTCTGCAAAAGGCCAGCCTAAATATTTTGGCTTTGCAGGTCGTATCATTGCTGTCTCAGCTACTCAACTCTGCCTGTGTAGCACAAAAAGAGCCATAAACAATATGTAAACAAATGAGTATGGCTGTATTCCAATAAAACTTTATTTACAAAGACAGTCAACTGGCCAGATATGTCCTACAGGCTATAGTTTGCTGACCCCTAAGTCAGAAGATTCTTGGATGTAAGCACCAGACCTCTTCTGGCAGTGCAGGAATTTGGCCTGAGTGTAACAGCCACTAGCATCAATGCTACTTCAGTGACAGAAACTCAACCTTGCAGGTGATGCTACCTGCCTCTACAGCCAAAGAGAGAAAGTTAGCTCCCCCTTACCTTCTCTCTCATGTCATTAAGTCCTAAACTAAGTGTGGTGTGGGCATACGGTATTGGTGAAAGCTAGGTCACTGCCTGTGCCCTAGAAACAAGGAAGTTTGAGAAGCAAGTATCTAAATTTTTATCTCCTTTAGGGGATAGCATCTTTGCCACCAAGAAGACTCATAAAACGGGGGACACGCGGCTTCCCTGGTGGCACAGCGGTTAAGAATCCGCCTGCCAATGCAAGGGACACAGGTTCGAGCCCTGGTCTGGGAAGATCCCACATGAGCACGTGTGCCACAGCTACTGAAGCCCGCGCGCCTAGAGCCCATGTTCCGCAACAAGAGAAGCCACCGCAGTGAGAAGCCCGCGCACCACAACAAAGAGTAGCCCCCACTCGCCGCAACTAGAGAAAGCCCGCGTGCAGCAAGGGAGACCCAACTCAGCCATAAACAAACAAATAAATAACTAAATAATTTTTTTAAAAAAAACGGGGGACACAAAATGCTGTGCAGTAAAAACAGATGACAACTATCCATTTCAGTTAACTCTTACTTATACCTTCCTTCCATATATAAATTGTTTTTTTTTAAATACTCCAGCCTATCATCATCACTAATCAACAGGGAAATGCACATCAAAACCACAATGAGGGCTTCCCTGGTGGCACAGTGGTTAAGAATCTGCCTGCCAATGCGGGGGACACGGGTTCGAGCCCTGGTCTGGGAAGATCCCACATGCCGCGGAGCAACTAAGCCTGTGCGCCACAACTACTGAGCCTGCGCGTCTGGAGCCTGTGCTCCGCAACAAGAGAGGCCGCGACAGTGAGAGTCCCGCGCACCGCGATGAAGAGTGGCCCCCGCTCGCCGCAACTGGAGAAAGCCCTCGCACAGAAACGAAGACCCAACATAGCCAAAAATAAATAAATTAATTATTTTTTAAAAAAAAAACCACAATGAGATATCACTTCACATCTGTCAGAATGGCCATCACCAAAAAGACCAGAAATAACAAGTGGTAGAGAGAATGTGGAGAAAACCGTTCTCATGCGTGCACTATTGGTGGGAATGTAAATTGGTGCAGCCTGTGGAAAACAGTACGGAGTTTTCTCCAAAACCGAAAAATAGAACTACCATATGATCCAACAATATCACTCCTAGGTATATATCTGAAGAAAATGAAAATGCACCCCAATGTTCATAGCAGCATTATTAACATTAGCCAAGATATGGAAGCAACCTAAGTGTCCATCAACTGATGAAGGGATAAAAATGTGATACACACACACACACACACACACACACACACACAGACACACACACACACACACAATGGAATACTACTCATCTATAAAAAAGAATGAAATTTTTGCCATTTGCAGCAAGACAGATGGAGGGTATTATGCTAAGTGAAATAAATCAGACAGAGAAAAACAAATACTCATATGTAGAATCTAAAAATACAACAAACTAGTGAATATAACAACAACAAAAAAAGCAGACTCACAGATATTGAGAACAAACTAGTGGTTACCAGTGGGGAGAGGGGAATGGGGAGTGGAAAGATGGGGCAGGGGATTAAGACGTACAAATTGCTATGTATAAAATACATAAGCTATAAGGATATATTGTACAACACAGGGAATATAGCCAATATTTTATAATAACTATAAATGGAATATAACCTTTAAAATTTGTGAATCACTATGTTGTACACCTAAACAGACTATTTACCTCAACTATACCTCAATAAAAAAAAGAACAGTAGAGAAAAAAATACAATCCAGCCTAACATATTGTCACTAACCCTAACAAACTAAAAATGCTCTCACCTTCTCCCCAAAAAAGGGACAACACACAGTCTCATTAGTTGCAACATCCCAGCATTAAATTCTAAGGAATTTATCTCTATTTGTTGAGTGCTTTAAGTACCAGGTACTACTCTAAGCATTCATGCCTTTGTTCATGCTGCTATTTCTGACTGGAATAGCCTTATCTCTCCTTATCTCCCTTTGTTTCCAGGAAAACTCTTAAGCTTCAGGTGTCCTCTCCTCTAACTGGCCATCTCTGATGCAGTCCTGCCCAAAAGTTTGAATAGGTCCTCCTCCCTTAGGATATTAGAGCACCTCATGAAAACTCTTCTCACCTTATTTACCACTGGTGTCTTACATTTCCAGCCAGACTATAAGTCCCTTTGGTAAGGGAATGTTTCATTCATTCATTTCCATTCCCTCAGTACCTAATCAAAGCCTCATACATAGAAGGTTCTCAACAATTATATCTACTGAATCCAAACAAATCTAAAAAATAAGAAAGAATATCACATATCTTTTGGCCAGCCACCTAATTTCCTTTCGTCTTGCTCTGATTCCTCTTATATCCCAGGATATATTCTTGTTTTCAAGGCTGCCTTAAATATCTCTCCTAAATATTTAAAATGCTGCAGCAACACAAGTGCTTCTTTAAAAAGATGATTATAAATAAGTTCTTTATAAACCCAAAAGCAGTTTGAAGGTCCACTGTGTCGTCAAAGCATAAGACCATTTTAAAAGGTATATCCCATTTTAAGTACTCCTAGACTCAAAACACTTTTAGACACAGATTTTTCTTTAATGAGCTCCCATCTTTCTTGCCACTGAAATCTTTCTTCTCAGTTAAGCTTAGACTCCAACTATAGTGTTCCACTGTGTCATCCAAGGCTTCAGAAAAGAAGTACCTTCTGTAAGATATGACAATCCCTAACATTTATGCAGTTCTTTACAATCAACAAAGCACAGTCGTATCCATCATCCAATTTAATTTTTGCACACAATCCTGTGAGATTTCTCCTCACAAGCAAAGTCCAGTCCCAAAGCCGTCTCTCGTGGACTACTGCCACCACCAGGGCCACCCCCTAACCCCACCAAACACACACACACACACACACACACATTTGCTATAGCTCTTCTGACTCATACAGATAATCTATTATCCATAGTGAAGTGTGAGCAGCCTAAGGGAAGGAACCAGGCCTACCACAGTGTAAAGCACAGTAAATGTTTGATAATTGTCTGCTGAATAAACAAACCAAAGTGAGTTAAGCAAAACAGTCAGCATTTTTGTTTCAATAAAGCAGAAACTGAGATGACTTTCCCAAATTTTCCTAGCTAAGACTATAATCAGGGTATTCTTTTTTTTTTTTTTTTTTTTTTTTTTTTGGTGGTACGCGGGCGTCTCACTGCTGTGGCCTCTCCCGTTGCGAAGCACAGGCTCCGGACGCACAGGCTCAGCGGCCATGGCTCACAGGCCCAGCCGCTCTGCGGCATGTGGGATCCTCTCGGACTGGGGCACGAACCCGTGTCCCCTGCATTGGCAGGCGGATTCTCAACCACTGCGCCACCAGGGAAGCCCCAGGGTATTCTTGATTTTCAATTCAGGACTCTTTTTACCATGCTGCCCTCTCCACAGATTGGTCAGTGTACAAAAGAAGGAGTCCTGAACTGGGACTCATAAGTCCTGGTCCTCAGACAAGCCACTTAACTTCTCTGAGCATCAGCTTCCTCAATTTTTACAAGTGGGAACAATCACAGTCTTTTCCTCTCAGAACACACTGTGAAGACTAATATAAGATAATGTGAGTAGAAGTGACTTGAGAAGACTGAAATGATATACTAGGCTACAGACAATGCTTAGGTTGATGACTCCCACTGTCACTGACAAAGTCAAAATCAGTCTGCCCTAGAAGAAACATATTTATCCTAATAGCTAAAAAATCAGCTTTATTATCCTCATTTTACAGATGAGAAAACTGAGGCACAGAGAGCATAACACTTGCCAAAGACTGCAAACCTAGTAAATATTAGACCTGGAATTAGATAGAATTCTAGTCCATCACATCCTAAAGATCTTCCCATACTGCTTCGCCAACATTACAAAATAAAAGCTTTCAATCGCCTCTAGACTGATGGAACAGTGATAATCTTGAGTTGAGAACATTTCATTGTCTCTCAGGCCAAATCAAACTAAGTTAGCCTCATAGGTAAGCGCAGCTTGATTGCAATTCCTGTGGTGCCACACCTCAGTAGGATGAGCTAAAAATTGAATATGTATATTAGAAAATGTTCTGACATGAATTTTGAAATTCTTTTAACTAGACTGAAAATCTGACAGGAAAAGCAAAAGTGAACAATCTGGTTTTTTTTTTACCATTCATTACTGTGATTATGAAACATGAAAAGAGCCTAGGCTTTGAAATCAGACAGTTCAAACTTAAGAGTAGAAAAGAAGAACCTAGACAAAGGCCAGAAGGAGGGAATTAGCAGAGAGGATCAAGATATGACAATGGCTGGAGCAAGTAGGATTAGTAGTGAGACCTAAGAAAACACAGTCCCCTATTCTCTTCTTCCTCCCCAAACACCCCCACAACCTGCAAGAAACCTAACCTGTGATGCTTCTTTTCTCCCTACAGCACCTGAACAATGCAGATTAGTAAGTCACTGAGAAAGTCTAAAACCCTCCTTTGCTAACACTTCCTCCTAAATGCCTCTCCGGAGACAGACTGAATGGCAGACAAGCTGTCAGAAGACACATGTTGTCATCATACTGTCCTTCATACAGTTTGGGATAGGTTATTTTTTTGGTAGTGATGTAGCTGCTATTACTTGCAGCTTTAAATACCCACATACGTGTAGCCAGCAATTCTTTTATTTGGGACGAGAGTATAAAGAAATTTGTTTTGTTTTTTTTTAAACATCTTTATTGGAGTATAACTGTTTTACAATAGTGTGTTAGTTTCTCCTTTACAACAAAGTGAATCAGTTATACATATACATATGTTCCCATATCTCTTCCCTCTTGCGCCCCCCTCCCTCCCACCCTCCCTATCCCACCCCTCTCATGGTCACAAAGCACAGAGGTGATCTCCCTGTGCTATGCGGCAGCTTCCCACTAGCTATCTAATTTACATTTGGTAGTGCATATATGTCCCTGCCACTCTCTCACTTCATCACAGCTTACCCTTCCCCCTCCCCACGTCCTCAAGTCCATGCTCTAGTAGGTCTGTGTTTTATTCCCATCCTACCACTAATCTCTTCATGACATTTTTTTTCTTAGATTACATATATATGTGTTAGCATACGGTATTTGTTTTTCTCCTTCTGACTTACTTCACTCTGTATGACAGACTCCAGGTCTATCCACCTCATTACAAATAACTCAGTTTCATTTCTTTTTATGGCTGAGTAATATTCCATTGTATATATGTGCCACATCTTCTTTATCCCTCCATACTGTTCTCCATAGTGGCTGTATCAATTTACATTATTCCCACCAGCAGTGCAAGAGGGTTCCCTTTTCTCCACACCCTCTCCAGCATTTATTGTTTCTAGAGTTTTTGATGATGGCCAATCTGACCGGTGTGAGATGATATCTCATTGTCGTTTTGATTTGCATTTCTCTAATGATTAATGATGTTGAGCATTCTTTCATGTGTTTGTTGGCGATCTGTATATCTTCTTTGGAGAAATGTCTATTTAGTTCTTCTGCCCATTTTTGGATTGGGTTGTTTGTTTTTTTGTTATTGAGCTGCAAGAGTTGCTTATAAATTTTGGATATTAGTCCTTTGTCAGTTGCTTCGTTTGCAAATATTTTCTCCCATTCTGAGGGTTGTCTTTTGGTCTTGTTTATGGTATCCTTTGCTGTGCAAAAGCTTTTAAGTTTCATTAGGTCCCATTTGTTTATTTTTGTTTTTATTTCCATTTCTCTAGGAGATGGGTCAAAAAGGATCTTGCTGTGATTTATGTCATAGAGTGTTCTGCCTATGTTTTCCTCTAAGAGTTTGTTAAAGAACATATTTGGAATTTACAAAAGAGGAAAGCCATGTGAATACGTAATTTTCTCAGAAAGAGCTCTGGCATAGGGCAGGTATCTGACCCAGCAGTGCCAGGGTCCAAACCCCTTCCTGTAGTTAGAGCCCCTTAGACCTCACCAAGGCCTATAAACAGATTTTAAATAAAAACAACAGACTCACAGTTGCTGTATAATCCAGCAATCCCACTCCTGGGCATATACCCAAACAAAACAATAATTTGAAAAGATACATGCACCCCTACGTTCAGAGCAGCACTATTTACCATAGCCAAGACATGGAAACAACCTAAATGTCCATCGACAGATGAATGGATAAACAAGATATGGTATATATATTCATTGGAATATTACACAGCCATTAAAAAGAATGAAATAATGTCATTTGCAGCAACATGGATGGACCTAGAGATGATCATACTAAGCAAAGTAAGTCAGAAAGATAAATACCACAGGATATCACTTATATGTGGAATCTAAAATACCACACGATATCACTTATATGTGGAAACTAAAATACAACACAAATGAGCATATCTACAATACAAAAATGGACTCACAAATATAGAGAACAGACTTGTGGTTGCAGGGGGTTGGGGGGAAGGATTGGGAGTTTGGAATTAGCAGATGCAAACTATTCAATATTATATATGGGATGGATAAACAACAAGGTCCTACTGTATAGCACAGGGAACTATATTCAATACCCTGTGATAAACCATAATGGAAAAGAATATGAAAAAGAATATATATATATATATGTATGTATGTATAACTGAGTCACTTTGCTGTACAGCAGAAAATAAATACAACATTGTAAATCAACTATACTTCAATAAAAGTAAAAAAAAAAAAAAAGAAAAAAAGACTCACAACCCAGAATTCATTCCCTCGACAACTTCCATCAGGTGTTTTCAAGGACCAGCCAATGCATCAGAGACAACAGATAAAATTTAATCATGAAAACAGGAAGAATGAGGTAAGTACTCCATCAGAAGAAAAGAAGAGATTAATTTGTATTGTGAAGGTCAGAGAGGCTTCACCAGGTAACCCCCTCCCCTTAAAAGTCCCCTCCACACTGTTCTCAGATTCTGACATCCCACACCAGACATCTGAAATAGGACCCCAAGGGATTCTGTCAAATTGTGAAGAAAAGAGTTGGCTAAGCCAGGTAGAGGAAAAGGCAAAGGCAAAACGGAAGAGTATATGTACTGGGCTATGTCTAAGGAATGGCCAGTGACCATGACTGGAGTGCAGGGTACACAGAAGAATAAATAAGAAATGAGGCAGGAAAGGCACATTTGGGTCAGATCTTAGAAGGCCTTGAATGCCAGCCTAAGGAACTTGAAATTTATTCTACAAACAAGGGGAACTATTATTAAGCAGAGCTATGGTGTTTGACATATTTTAGAAAGATCACTCTAGAAGTATGTAAGGTAAGGGAAGATTAGAAGTGGTAAGACTGTTAGGAATCTACTGTGTTATGATAGTCTAGTTAAGAGATGATAAGAGCCGCCCAACATTGTGACCAGAGCCTTAGCAGGGTGAGGAAGGTCTACACTGGGGAGGGGAGAAGGGAGAGGAAGCCTCGTAAGAAGAATCAGAGCCCAAGGTGGTGAGAAGGGCATCCACACATGGGGCAGGGAGGGGGACTGAGTACAGTGAGGAGGGCATCCATATTGGGTGTGGGGAGGGTTGCCTGATACAGTATGTCAGAGCCCAAGGTGAAGAAGTGAAGGAGTCCCAATGGTAGAGCAGCCTGGTTTAGGGTGTTGGAACCCACACAGAATGAGGAGGGCATCCACACAGTGGGAAGAGCCTATAATAGGGAGCTGGAACTTCGTTTCCTCACTATGTCTACTGAGAGGGCCTAGGAGCAGCACCAACCCAATAGCAATAAGCATACCCAGCAGCCAGACCTTGGCTTCTGAATACTACTAAACAATAAAAGAAACTATGGCTCCTTGGTGAAATGGATTATTCCAGGCCTGGGGCACAGAAAGCACAAATGAGTCTAGAATATCTTGTTTGGTCAGAAAGAAAGGGAGTGGTCAAAGAGTAATAGGGACATAAAAGTAGACAGAAGCCAACCTGAATGGGGTTCCTAGAAGCCAAATCAAGGAGAATTTGAACATCAATAAAAAATGATATAGCAATAGATTGCTACCCATTGAATAAAGTAGGAAGCCAAGAGTCCAAACAGATACTAATAACTAACTATATTGAAAGTTTGGCAAAGAGAAAGATATTTACATAGTTTCATAGTACCTTCCTATAAAATACTTATTAATTATAGCTTCATAGTGGAGAAGCCTGGCAGACACCATCCTGAGCAAGTTAGCAAACTGAACATCAACAGTAATGAGACAATGGCAGCAAAATATAATAGAAAGAATATGGACTCTAGAGTTAGGTCTAGTTTTGATTCCATACTCTGCCACCTTGGGCTGGTTATTTAACCTTTCTGAACTGGAATTTCCTCACCTACCAAATGAGATAAAGTTGTTCTTGTGAAGTGTTGGAGAAATAATGCTTAAAGCACCTATCAAAAGTGCCGAGAACAGCAGCGGCTTAAAATGTATCTATTACTTAGCTATTTTTTGCTACATTTTATAACATTTTGCTATTAATTACAACATTGACAATCATTTGCATTATTGTTTATATTTACATTATTTGCAACTCTAACTTCTGCAAATAACTCATGTTTATACCCAGTTCTATATGCATCTAGGATATCATTTACAACTAATATCAAGCCTATGAGATTATGCAATAGAAGTGGTATTCTCTTTTCAATTTGACAGATGAGGCAACTGAAACATGAAGAGAATGCACTGATGTGCCCAATGTTTAACAGTTAGTTAAATGTACATCTCAGCCCTGAAAGATACCCCCATCTCCCTCTCTAGTGGCCTTTCCTCCTCATAAAATTTATGTGTTACTTAGGGACATGGCCTTTATCAAGGGAATCTGGAATAATATGAAAGAAAATAATATGAATTCACCAGAATTTGGAATAATATGAAAGAAAATAATCTCTCCGAGATGGGAGTGTGATTAAGGCGAACTAAGAAGGAGTAAAGAATCTTTTTACCACTCAGAACCAGAACACGAATAGGCACCTAATTACCTAGCCACTTGAAATTTACAAAAAAAAACCAACCAAACTCTTCAGAAGGACTTAAGTGAAAGAAGCCCCACAAAAGGCAAGTAATTTCACAATATGTTAAAACTAGAAGGGATCTTAAATACCACAAAGTCCAATCTTCCCATGTACAGATGGTGAAGCTGAGACTTGGAGAAGGGAAAGGACATACCTCACAAAGAGTTACAATATGCCAACCCTAGGGAATTCCCTGGCAGTCCAGTGGTTAGGGCTCCCGCGCTTCCACCTCTGGGGCCCCAGGTTCGATCCCTGGTAGGGGAACTAAGATCCTGCAAGCCTTGTGGCGCAGCCAAAAAAAATGCCAACCCTATAATCACTGAATGGCCTGAAAATAAAGTCATTGTAGAGTTCATTTGGTAACTATTTATCACACATCAACACAAGATACTGTCTTTATCACACTCTTGTGTTCTCAACTTTAAGCCTGTGTTTTTTTCTGTCTCCTCAATTACAGTGAATGGCCCCAACATCTTAGTAATCCATGTACTCCTACAGGCTTGGTAAGTAGTTGGTGCCCAATAAGTACCTGTCATAAAATACAGTATGATCCCAGGTAGCAAGGTTGGTTTAACATCCAAAAGCATCAATCAATACACCATATTAATAGAATAAATGAAAAAAAGCCATAAGATCATCTTATTGATAAAGAAAAGGCATTTGACAAAATCCAACACCCTTTCATGTTAAAAGCACTCAAGAAAACAAGAATAGATGGAAACTTCCTTATACCTGATAAAGGGCATGTATGAAAAACCCACAGCTAATATCATACTTAATTGGTAAATAATTGAATGCTTTCTCCCTAAAATCAGGAACAAAACAAGGATACCTGCTCTTGCCACTTTTATTTAGCATTGTATTGAAGGTTCTAGCCAGAGCAATTAGTCAAGAAAAAGAAATAAAAGCATCCAGATTGGAAAGGAAGAAGTAAAACTTTTTCTATTTGAGATGACATGATCTTGTATACAGAAAATCCTGAGGAACCCACACAGGTGCACACATATACACATACACACAAACACACACACAAAAAAAAACTATTAGAATTATAAAGTTCAACCAGGTTGCAGGATACAAGATCAATACAAAAATCAATTGTATATCTATACACAAGCAATGAACGATCCAAAAATTGAAATTTTAAAAAATTCCATTTATAATAGCATCAAAAGAATAAAAGAAGTACAAGACCTGTACACCTTGAAAACTAAGAACAAAGGGGAGGAGTCACACCTCGCAATTTTGAAACTTACTACAAAGCAGCAGTGTGGTATTGGCATAAAGATGAACATGCATAGATCAACAAAACAGAATTGAGACTCCAGGAATTAATGCTTATATTAACAGTAAAATGATTTTGACAGAAGTGCCAAGATAATTCAATGGGAAAAGAATAGTCTTCAACAAGTGGTGCCAGGACAACTGGCTATGATGCTGGACCTCTACTTCATACCGTATGCAAAAAGTAATTCAAGGGCTTCCCTGGTGGCACAGTGGTTGGGAGTCCGCCTGCCGATGCAGGGGACACGGGTTCATGCCCCGGTCCGGGAGGATCCCACGTGCTGCGGAGCGGCTGGGCCCGTGAGCCATGGCCGCTGAGCCTGCGTGTCCGGAGCCTGTGCTCCGCAGCGGGAGAGGCCACAGCAGTGAGAGGCCCACGTATCACAAAAAAAAAAAAAAAAAAAAAAAAAAGTAATTCAAAATGGATCCGACTTATAAATGTAAGAGCTAAAGCTACAAAATTCTTAGAAGAAAACATAGGTGTAAATATTCATGACCTTGGACTAGATAATGGTTTCTTTAGATCGGCACCAAAAGCACAAACAAAAGAAAAACTAAATAAATTAGACTACATTGAAATTTAAAATTTTTATGCTGCAAGCAATAGCATCAAGAAAGTGAAAAGACAATCCACAGACTAGGAGAAAATATTTGTAAATCATATATCTGATGAGGGACTTGTAACCAGAATATATAAAGAACTCTTGGGCTTCCCTGGTGGCACAGTGGTTGAGAGTCTGCAAGCCGATGCAGGGGATGTGGGTTCGTGCCCCAGTCCGGGAAGATCCCACATGCCGCGGAGCGGCTAGGCCCGTGAGCCATGGCCGCTGAGCCTGCGCGTCCGGGGCCTGTGCTCAAAAAAAAAAAAAGAACTCTTAACAAAAATAGTAAAAAGACAACCCAATTTAAAACTGGACAAAAGATCTAAATAGACATTTGTCCAAAGATATACAAATGGTCAATAGGCACATAAAAAGCTGCTCCACATCATTAGTAATTAAGGAAATTCAAATCAAAATCACAATGAGGTAGATGCCATTTCATATCCACCAGAATGGCTGTAACAAAAAAAGAGAATAATAAGTGTTTATGAACATGTGGAGAAATTAGAACACTCATACAATGCTGTGGGAATGTAAAATGCTGCAGTTCCTTTGGGAAAAAGTCTGGCTGTTCCTCAAAGGGTTAAACATAGGGCTACCTTATGAGCCAGCAATTCCGTTGCTAAGTATATACCTAAGATCAATAAAAATATACATCCACACACAAAAAATGTTCATAGTAGCATTATTCATAGTGCTAAAAAAGTGGAAACAATCCAAATGTCCATCAACTGATAAATTGATAAATAAAATGTGGTATATCCATACAATGAAATATTATTCAGCAAAAAATATCACCAAATATTACTCAGCAATAAAAAGAAATGATACAAGTTACAACATGGATGAACCTTGAAAACACACTAAATGAAAGAAATAGGATACAAAAGGCCACATACTGTATGATTCCATTTATATGAAATGTCCAAAATAGGCAAATCAAATCTAAAGAGACAAAAAGTAGATTAGTAGGTATCTAGGGCCAGGGTGATGAGAATGGGGGAGAATGGTGAGTGCCTACTCATGGGCACAGGGTTTCTTTTAGGAGGCCAAACGTTCTAAAACTATTCAACAGAACATCTGATGATGGTTGTACAACCCTGTGAATATACTAAAAAACATTGGATTGTACACTTTAAGTAAGTGAATTTTATGGTATGTGTATTATGTCTCAATAAAGCTGTTAAATACACACACACTATGGTAGAGTGACAAGAGCATCCCCTGGTCTTAAGAGTCAGACCTAGGTTCAAATCCTGGTTCTTACTACTCACTACCTGCATCACAATGACTTCTCCCTGAACCTTATTTGCTTTATTTGTAAAATTAGGATAATAATAGTAGTCACTACCTTTGCAAAATGGCTGGAAAATAAGGTAAGAAAACAGACATGAAAAGTGCCTTGCATACAGCTAATTTCCTAAGACAGTTACTTTCTCTTGATAGACATTTCTTGTCACTAGTTTAACTGACAAAAATATTTGAAACAAAGAGAGAAGGACATTCTTCTCACCTGATTTAAGTAGCTTTGTGGTATTTTCCTACAGCTATTGATAAAAAGAAAATGAGCAGACCCCAAAATTTACAATGAAGAGTAAGAAAGCTCTAAAGTTATGAACATAGGCACTCAGCATGCAGTACTGAAGAAAGAAGAGGTATAAGTAGATACCTGATTGCCTTCTTTCCCTAGAACCTAAAACTACTTTGTTTCAATTCCTATACCCTGACCACCACATCACCACTGAAATATGAAGTCATTGTTCAGGAGAGATAACATGATTCCTAGTTCTGGGTTGGCAAGGAGAATGAGGCTTTCCTGGTTCACAGTAGACACTTATCCTGTGGTTGGAGGCCACACCAGGACACCACTGGTGAGCAACTAAAGATGAAAAGGAGAAACGAGCAGCTGTTTAATACTTTTGTTTATAGAAGGGAACACCTAGGGATTTGCCTAAGGCCACACAGCAAAATCATATAATCTCAACTGTATGATAGGTATATGGCAAGCAAAACAATGTTTTACAAAGAATTCTGGGCCTGAAGATAGGGAAAATCAGATCTAGTCCCAAAATTGCTACCAAATTGCTGCCTAATCCTAAATAAATCATTCTCTCTGACTCTGTTCCCTTCCCATGTGCCTATTAATTCAGAAATTTCACAAATAAAAGTAACTACTGCACACACGGCACCGTGCTGAGATAGTGTGTTGAACAGAGTCTGTTTACACTTAAGTCTGTATTTATGGAGTTTAC
This sequence comes from Physeter macrocephalus, assembly GCF_002837175.3. NCBI lineage: Eukaryota > Metazoa > Chordata > Mammalia > Artiodactyla > Physeteridae > Physeter > Physeter macrocephalus. The sequence goes on along the minus strand of NC_041229.1, from coordinate 55,504,197 downwards.
AGAATAGAATGCTACAGCAGTCAGATATTAAAAAATAAATAAATAAGCAAACCCATTTTAACATAATTACAACTTGTGATACACAGCCAGTGTCAATCAGAAAGTAAGAAGTGGGTAGGAGAGCACATATGCAGAAGAAAACTTCATCAACAAACTTTAGATTACAAATCAGAAGGAGTTCCTCTCACCTCTCCCTCCATTACAAATAGGGGCTCAGTATTTCTTTGCCATACACGTTGTCACCTGACTGCCTGCTGCTTTGTGTGGCTAGAGCATCATGGTCAACCACAAAAAAAACATACTCAATAAATGCCAGCTCCACCAGTTTCTTCTCCTTTCTCTGAGTCTCAGTGTCTTGAACTATAAAATGGCGATAATTCTATCTACTTCACAACACTATTCTGAAGATAAAATAGGAAGAAGTACTTTGGAAACTAATCTACTCCAGAGTGCCCCCAGTGCTCAGTACAGGGTTAGACACAGTACAGCTTCCCCATCTGTAAAACTGCAATAATGTCTGTACCCACCTCACAGAGTGACTGTGAGGATTAAATGAGGTAACATATACATAGGTACTTAGCAGAGTCCCTGGCACATAGCAATTCATAAAAACATTAGCTTCTATCAATTCACTTAACCTTATTCCCTCAGTTTAACTGTTTGTAAAACAGGGACAAGAAGAGTACCTAACTCATAGGATTATTATGGAGATTAAATGGGCTAATATATTTAAAGCCTTAGGACAGTGTCTGGCACACAGTAGGTGCTATTTGAGATTTTATTATTATTATTATCATCATCATCATTAAATTTATCTTTTAACTGTCCCTACAATTTGCATGTATGTAGACCACCAGTTCTCAATCAAGGACGATTTTATTCCCTAGGGGACATTTGGCAATGTCCAGAGACATTTTTGATTGTCACAACTGGAGTGGGGGGTAGATGCTACTGGGTAGAGGACAGGATGCTGCTAAACATCCTAGAATATACAGGATAGCCCCTAGTCCCCAACATAAAATTATATGATCTAAAATATCAATAGTCTCAAGATTGAGAAACTCCAATACAGACTAAACAAATCAAACAGAAGTTCTCTCTTCCTCCTCCTTTAAACTCCTAGAATATTTTATTTGTATCTTTCTTCTGGACTTTATTAAACAGGTATAAAAGTTTTAGACCTAAAACAGATTTTAGAGAGCTCCTTACTTTACCAAGGGCTAAAATGGGCAAGTAGTTTATGAAAGAACAGAGATTCAGTGGGAAAGCCAGAACTGGAACCCAGACTAGTGCTCCTTCCACGAGCTAATTCACATACCTAGCAAGCACTTCCTCTTTCTCTTCCCCACTCCCTCCAACCCTCTCCCTCTTCATCTCTCCCTCCCTCATCCCCAGGTTTGGAAACAAAATCTGTTTCTTTTCTAGCATCATCAGAAGTCAGAGAAGGGCTGACCTTTCTTCCCACCCTTCCGTTGCCTGCCTTCTCAAGGACCTGCCCTTTAGAGCTCCAGCCTAGGCTTTGGACAAGAAGCCAAGATTTCTTCCTATTTACCTGCCCTGGGTCCTTTCTTGCAGGAACCAAGCTGAAACTGCTTTGGTCACTGCTCTCTCCCGAGGTTAGGCAGGCGTTCTGCCTGAAAGTATAACTTGGGTCAGACAACTTGGATTAATCTCCTTTTCCTTGTCTATGGGAATGAACTGGTCTCTGGAAGGGGCCAAAGGCAAGTTGTAAAAACTTACATTGGACTTTCTCCCCAGGAAGTGGTTTTGAAGAGAGAAACGACTGTGGTATCTTGGTGAGGAAAACATGGAGAAAGGATACATAGGAGAAAAACACTGAGAGCTTTAACGGAGTACTCTGCCACACACAGGACTTCTCGAACATTTCCCACATCTAATTCTTAGCAGTACTTCAAGGACAAATGCCTGCCTCCTCAAAAAAGCCTCCGATGACCACTTCAGTCCATGAAAATATTAAGCAAGAGTTCATTATGAGCTAGCCACTATAGTAACTTTATCTCATTTAATCTTCACAACTTGAGGTAATTATTTATCCCCATTTTATTTTTTTTTATAAATTTATTTATTTTATTTTTATTTATTTTTGGCTGCATTGGGTCTTCGTTGCTGCGTGTGGGTTTTCTCTAGTTGCAGCAAGCGGGGGCTACTCTTTGTTGCAGTTCGCAGTCTTCTCATTGTAGTGTCTTGTTGCAGAGCACGGGCTCTAAGCGTGTGGGCTTCAGTAGTTGTTGCACGCGGGCTCAGTAGCTGTGGCTTGAGAGCTCTAGAGCGCAAGCTCAGTAGTTGTGGCGCATGGGCTTAGTTGCTCTGCAGCGGCATGTGGAATCTTCCCGGACCAGGGCTCAAACCCGTGTCCCCTGCATTGGCAGGCAGATTCTTAACCACTGTGCCACCAGGGAAGCGCTACCCCCATTTCAGAGATGAAGAAAATGAAGATAGCAGAGGTTAGTAACTTACTAGCCTATTGCCTTAGCCGATAAGTAGCACAGCTGCAATTTACCCCTACATCTTTCAGACACCGAAAACCTAAGCTCTCAACTACTTTACTAACGTTTTTCTCAAGACAGTTTCCCCTTTCTTTGAACCTGTATCACATTTACTGTCTGTATCATATATTAAGCAACTAATTTCAGGGTGCCTTTTCTTAGTTACATGTGAATCAGATTTGTTCCAGACCCTGTGCTAGATCCTGTGAATAAAAGATATAAATAGCAGTCTCTTCCCTAAAGCAGGGTTTATCAAACTGTTTTGACTACAATCTACAATAAGAATACAATTCAGATGGAATCCCAGTACCTACACACACATGCACATGTGTGCACACACACCTGTAAATATAAAACTGAGACAAAAGTTTCAAAAGACAATCCTTGCTCTTTGTATATACAGTATATTCTGTTATTTTCTCTGGTATATTTGACTTTTTTTTTTTTTTTTTTTTTTTACTTTTTAAAATGCTGGTCCAGCATACTATGTTAAATCCGCAACCCATGGGTTATGAGGTACAGCTTAAAAAAAAAAAAAAACTCTTCCCTTGAGAGCTCCCAGGTTAAAGGGAGAAATAAGACATGAGTAACAATAAAAATAATTACAATAACAGTAGGCAACATTTCAGGAACTCTTATTATGTGTCTAGCACTTTGATAAGCACTCTACATGAATTACTGGAGCCAAGACCCAACCCAGGTCTGCCTGTTTGAATCCAGTATTCATATTCTTTTCACCATACTATATTGCCCACACAGCATGAAAAGTTCTATAATAAGGAACACTTCCATGAAGCATGGGGGTCAAGGGGAGGGAATGGTTTGGAAACTTCACAAAATAAAGATTTCTGAATTGTGACCTGCAGTGGACATTTTCAAGAATGTGGCAAATGAGCTCCTATAGGTCGTCTATAAATATTTGATCATGGAGTTCTTCTACATTGTCTTGTGATGGGGAAAAACAGCATGATATTTTTAGATGGAAATCTATGTAATTTTTAACTGACTCTGTCTCTCCTAATAGAAATCTCAAGGTACCCAGCCACATGGCACTAAAAAAAAAAAAAAAAAAAAAAAGTTTTAGAGTTTGGTATAGCTTCTCTGTAAGAGCTGTCTATGAAAAGGCACCCAGGACTGGCTGCCAGGAGACCAGGGTCCTAATCTCAGTTCTGTCACAGAATTTCTGTGTATAACTTTGGGCACATGTCTCTACCCTCTGGAACGCAGCTACTAATCCGTAAAATCATAATGAAAACAGGACATATGATCAGCAAGTTTCTTTCTAGTATTAATAAATTCTAATAATAATAAATTCTAATGATTCTAGTACTAATAAACTCAGCAAGTCCACAAAAAAGAATAAATAGTTTTGGGCTTCCCTGGTGGCGCAGTGGTTGAGAATCCGCCTGTCGATGCAGGGTACACGGGTTCGTGCCCCGGTCTGGGAGGATCCCACATGCCGCGGAGCGGCTGGGCCCGTGAGCCATGGCCGCTGAGCCTGCACTTCCAGAGCCTGTGCTCCGCAACTAGAGAGGCCACAACAGTGAGAGGCCTGCGTACCGCAAAAAAAAAAAAAAAAAAAAAAGAATAGTTTTAATAAAAATCACTCACCCACAAAGACACAAGGTTGAATCTGAGGCTCCAGAACTGACCTCATGGGTCTCTGTCTTGCTTGATCCCCTTAGCTGGCGGCAGAATGAAACATGCACACACAATGGCCTGATATACACCATTTCATCTGCCTGAGCCTAAACGCCCTTATGTGAGAGGCCAGTGATTAGAAGCCACAGAGCAGCAGATTTGAGTTTTAAGAGCCAAAATGTCAAGCCATGAAAATGACTGCCTCTAGCAATAGAGAGCTCTCCATCATGAAAGTATACAAGCAGATACTGGAGAAATACTTGACAGGAACTTTGCAGAAGAAAGTTAAACATGGGGTAGGGCTTCCCTGGTGGCGCAGTGGTTGAGAGTCCGCCTGCCGATGCAGGGGACACGGGTTCGTGCCCCGATCCAGGAAGATCCCACATGCCGCGGAGCGGCTAGGCCCGTGAGCCATGGCTGAGCCTGCGCGTCTGGAGCCTGTGCTCCGCAACGGGAGAGACCACGGCAGTGACAGGCCCGCGTACCGCAAAAAAAAAAACATGGGGTAAAGGCTGTGTTAGATGCCCTTAAAGGGAACTTTCAGTCCTAAAATTCTACAATTCTCTCCTCACACAACAGAAAGATTAGCAGATTCTGGAGGGAAAAAAACACCCAAGGAGTTTCCTTTTCCATTCCCCTTCCCTCCTTCCTTCTGTGTTTCCATAACAGCACACCAGGTGATTCACTTCCGGAGACATCATGGCTATACTACCCTCCTCTTTTCAAGATTTGTCTTCAACTTATGAA
>NC_041229.1:55496759-55498962 GCF_002837175.3 Physeter macrocephalus | reverse complement strand
AAAAATTCTCTAGAAGGAATCAATAGCAGAATAACTGAGGCAGAAGAACGGATAAGTGACCTGGAAGATAAAATAGTGGAAATAACTACCACAGAGCAGAATAAAGAAAAAAGAATGAAAAGAATTGAGGACAGTCTCAGACACCTCTGGGACAACATTAAACAAACCAACGTTTGAATTATAGGGGTCCCAGAAGAAGAAGAGAAAAAGAAAGGGACTGAGAAAATATTTGAAGAGATTAGAGTTGAAAACCTCCCTAATACGGGAAAGGAAATATTCAATCAAGTCCAGGAAGTGCAGAGAGTCCTATACAGGATAAATCCAAGGAGAAACACACCAAGACACATATCAATCAAACTATCAAAAATTAAATACAAAGAAAAAATAGTAAAAGAAGCAAGGGAAAAACAACAAATAACATACAAGGGATTCCCCATAAAGCTAACAGCTGATCTTTCAGCAGAAACTCTGCAAGCCAGAAGGGATTGGCAGGACATATTTAAAGTGATGAAAGGGAAAACCTACAACCAAGATTACTCTACCCAGCAAGGATCTCATTCAGATTCGACACAGAAATTAAAACCTTTACAGACAAGCAAAAGCTAAGAGAATTCAGCACCACCAAATCAGCTTTACACCAAATGCTAAAGGAACTTCTCTAGGCAGGAAACACAAGAGAAGGAAAAGACCTACAACGCGCATCCGGAGCCTGCGCCCCACAACGGGAGAGGCCACAACAGTGAGAGGCCCGCGTACCACAAAAAAAAAAAAAAAAAAAAAAACCAGGAAAAAAAAAAAAAGAAACAAGACCCATATATATGCTGACCTAGGGACACATACAGACTGAAAGTGAGGGTATGGAAAAAGATATTCCATACAAATGGAAATCAAAAGAAAGCTGGAGTAGCAGTTCTTATATCAGACAGAATAGACTTTAAAATAAGGACCATTATAAGAGACAATGAAGGACACTACCTAATGATCAAGGGATCAATCCAAGAAGAAGATATAACAATTGTAAATATTTATGCACCCAACATAGGAGCACCTCAATACATAAGGCAAATGGTAACAGCCATAAAAGGGGAAATCAACAGTAACACAATAATAGTAGGGGATTTTAACACCCCACTTTCATCAATGGACAGATGATACAAATGAAAATAAATAAGGAAACATAGCTTTAAATGATACATTAAACAAGAGGGACTTAATTGATATTTATAGGACATTCCATCCAAAAAGAACAGAATACACTTTCTTCTCAAGTGCCCTGGGATATTCTCCAGGATAGATCATATCTTGCGTCACAAATCAAGCCCTGGTAAATTTAAGAAAACTGAAATCATATCAAGTATCTTTTCTGACCACAACGCTATGAAACTACATATCAATTACTGGAAAAAAAATGAAAAAATACAAATAAACAACCTAAACTTACACTTAAAGCAATTAGAGAAAGAAGAACAAAAAAAAAAACTAAAGTTAGCAGAAGGAAAGAAATGATAAAGATGAGATCAGAAATAAATGAAAAAGAAATGAAGGAAACAATAGCAAAGATCAATAAAACTAAAAGCTGGTTCTTTCAGAAGATAAAGAAAATTGATGAACCATTAGCCAGGCTCAAGAAGAAAAAAAGGGAAAACACTCAAATCAACAGAATTTCAAATGAAAAAGAAGAAGTAACAACTGACACTGCAGAAATACAAAGGATAATGAGAGATTACTACAAGCAACTATATGCCAATAAAATGGACAACCTGGAAGAAATGGACAAATTCTTGGGAAAGCGCAACCTTCCGAGACTGAACCAGGAAGAAACAGAAAATATAAACAGACTAATCACAAGCACTGAAATTGAAACTGTGCTCAAGAAACAACAAACATCTCAAATAAACAACCTAAACTTACACTTAAAGCAATTAGAGAAAGAAGAACAAAAAAAAAAACTAAAGTTAGCAGAAGGAAAGAAATGATAAAGATGAGATCAGAAATAAATGAAAAAGAAATGAAGGAAACAATAGCAAAGATCAATAAAACTAAAAGCTGGTTCTTTCAGAAGATAAAGAAAATTGATGAACCATTAGCCAGGCTCAAGAAGAAAAAAAGGGAAAACACTCAAATCAACAGAATTTCAAATGAAAAAGGAGAAGTAACAACTGACACTGCAGTAATACAAAGGCTTATGTGAGATTACTAAAAG
>NC_041229.1:55496064-55496530 GCF_002837175.3 Physeter macrocephalus | reverse complement strand
ACAAGCACTGAAATTGAGACTGTGATTAAAAATCTTCCAATAAACAAAAGCCCAGGACCAGATGGCTTCACAGGTGAATTCTATCAAACATTTAGAGAAGAGCTAACACCTATCCTTCTCAAACTCTTCCAAAAGATAGCAGAGGGAGGAACACTCCCTAACTCATTTTATGAGGCCACCATCACCCTGATACCAAAACCAGACAAAGATGTCACAAAGAAAGAAAACTATACGCCAATATCACTGATGAACATAGATGCAAAAATCCTCAACAAAATACAAGCCAACAGGTCCAAGAGCACATCAAAAGGATCATAAACCATGATCAAGTGGGGTTTATCCCAGGAATGCAAGGATTCTTCAATATACGCAAATCAATCAATGTGATACACCATACTAACAAATTGAAGGAGATAAATCATATGATCTCAATAGATGCAGAGAAAGCTTTTGACAAAATTCAACA
>NC_041229.1:55492620-55495074 GCF_002837175.3 Physeter macrocephalus | reverse complement strand
TTAATGCACAGAAATCTCTTGCATTCCTATACACTAATGATGAAGAATCTGAAAGAGAAATTAAGGAAACACTCCCATTTACCACTGCAACAAAAAGAATAAAATACCTAGGAATAAACCTACCTAAGGAGACAAACGACCTATATGCAGAAAACTATAAGACACTCATGAAAGAAATTAAAGATGATACAAACAGATGGAGAGATATACCATGTTCTTGGATTGGAAGAATCAACATTGTGAAAATGACTATATTGCCCAAAGCAATCTACAGATTCAATGCAATCCCTATCAAACTACCAATGGCATTTTTCACAGAACTAGAACAAAATATTGCACAATTTGTATGGAAACACAAAAGACCCCGAATAGCCAAAGCTATCTTGAGAAAGAAAAACGGAGCAAGAGGAATCAGGCTCCCAGACTTCAGACTATACTACAAAACTACAGTAATCAAGACAGTATGGCAGTGGCAGCGACCGCAACACGCCGAGCCCCGGCAGCGTGTCCGAGTCGGGCTCGGAGGACGGGCTCTACGAGTGCCACCACTGCACCAAGAAGTTCCGCTGCCAGGCCTATCTGCGCAGGCACCTGCTGGCGCACCGCTAGGTGCTGCAGGCCAAAGGCGCACCACCGGCGCCCCCCGCCGAGGACTTACTGGCCTTGTACCCCGGGCCCGACGAGAAGGTGCCCCAGAAGGCGGCCGGCGACGGCGAGGCGGCCGGTGTACTGGGCCTGAGTGCGTCCGCCAAGTGCCACCTGTGCCCAGTGTGCAGGGAGACGTTCCCCAACAAGGGCGCCCAGGAGCGCCACCTGCGCCTGCTGCATGCCACCCAGGTGTTCCCCTGCAAGTACTGCCTGGCCACCTTCTACAGCTCACCCGACCTCACGCAGCACATCAACAAGTGCCACCCATCCAAGAACAGACAAGCGATCCTCCTGCAGGTGCCCGGGCGTCCGGCCTGCTAGAGCGCGCCCTCCACCCCGGCCCCCCGAACTGTGCCTTCGCTTGGAGACCCACGAAGAGAGCGTGCCCCAACACCGCATCCGCGCCAGGGGTACCCACCCCCGGTGAAAGTGTCGTCTCTGCTTCTCTTGGTGTAGCGTGACGGTAACCCCGATCCTCTCGTTGTGACTCCTTTTGGACCCCTCGCCCCCTTTGCGTTGTGTCCCCTTCCCCCCCATGGTGCAACAGGAGCCAATCTCTTTCTGTCCAAGGGAGAAAAGCTGTACGCGTTTGCCTCGTGGTTGGAAGCCTCCCCTTGGAGGGGAGATGTTTTTCTTGCTAGTATTCTCTGTGTTCATGGTCTAGAAACGCGGTTTGCTCTCGCCTACCAATCTCTGCTCTCTATGTATGTAGCGTACGGGTTGTTTTGGGTGAATCTTGAGGAATAAATGCCTTTATATTTCACAGGCTGTAAATTGAACTTCCCACAAGATTAGCTTTATTATTGCTTGTGAACTGCTGGAGTCTGGCCTTACCTTTTTGTATGTGAACAAATCAAATTGCTTAAAAAAGAGTTTTCTTTAGTCTAGCCACAAATGCCTTGAACTGTTGTCTGTTTGGGATTGTTTCTGGAGGCGAGGGAAGGGAATTTTCAGAAGATGCTGTAGAAACTGCCTCAATATTTCACGTAAGACTTTTCGGTTTGATCATCTTTGTTCAGGTAGGACTATATGAGTTCCCTCTAAATGTATATGTTGATTTATGAGTAATTGTTATTTATTCTTTATTTATTTATATTAATTATGAAGATTATGATATCATTTGATTGCAGATTTTTGTTTGGTGTGCTTTCCCCCCCGCCCACCGCCACTCTTGACATTTCACTGTGCATTTTAGAAGAGAGCCTTTTTCTAAAGGGATCTGTTAAAAGTTTTAACTTTTATACCTGTCTGAGCAAATTACAGACAACCTACCATTTTATTCTGCTTGGAGCGCCCCCAGGGCCCTCGTACAAACGACAGCTCTTACTTTTAAATGCAATCTCTTTTCTACATACATTATTTTCTTAATTGTTAGCTATTTATAGAAAGCTTCAATAGAACTGTTTCAACTGTATAACTATTTACTATTCAAATAAAATATTTTCAAAGTCAAAAAAAAAAAAAAGACAGTATGGTACTGGCACAAAAACAGAAACATAGATCTAATGGAACAAGATAGAAAGCCCAGAGATAAACCCACGAACCTACAGTCAACTAATCTATGACAAAGGAGGCAAGGCTATACGGTGGAGAAAAGACAGTCTCCTCAATAAGTGGTGCTGGGAAAACTGGACAGCTACATGTAAAAGAATGAAATTAGAACACTCCCTAACACCATACACAAAAATAAACTCCAAATGGATTAAAGACCTAAATGTAAGGCCAGACACTATAAAACTCTGAGAGGAAAACATAGGCAGAACACTCTATGACATAAATCACAGCAAGATCCTTTTTGACCCACCT